>NW_024426663.1:70060590-70061800 GCF_017311325.1 Ursus maritimus
ATTATTCCCTGCATATTCTCAGACCACAATGCTTTGAAACTGGAACTCAATCACAAGGAAAAATTTGGAAGAAACTCAAACACTTGGAAACTGAGAACCATCCTGCTCAAGAATGATTGGGTAAACCAGGAAATTAAAAATCAGATTAAACGGGGCGCCTGGGTGGCTCAGTCGTTAAGCGTCTGCCTTTGGCTCAGGGCGTGATCCTGGCACTCCGGGATCGAGCCCCACATCAGACCCCTTGGCTGGGAGCCTGCTTCTTCCTCTCCCACTCCCCCTGCTTGTGTTCCCTCTCTCGCTGGCTGTCTCTCTCTCTGTCAAATAAATAAATAAATAATTAAAAAATTAAAAAAAATCAAATTAAACAATTTTTGGAGACCAATGAGAATGAAAACACATCAGTCCAAAACCTGTGGGACACCAGAAAGGCAGTCCTAAGGGGAAAATGCATAGCCATCCAAGCCTCACTCAAAAGAATAGAAAAATCTAAAATGCAGTTTTTATACTCTCACCTCAAGAAGCTGGAGCTGGAAGAGAAGAACAGGCATAACCCATGCACGAGAAAGCAGTTGATCAAGATTAGAGCAGAGATCAATGAATTAGAAACCAGGAGCACAGTAGAGCACATCAACAGAACTAGAAGCTGGTTCTTTGAAAGAATAAATAAGATCGATAAGCCACTGGCCAGACTTATTCAAAAGAATAGAGAAAGGACCAAATTAATAAAATTACAAATGAAAGAGGAGAGATCACGACCAACACCAAAGAAATAGGAAGGATCATTAGAAACTATTATCAACAACTACATGCCAATAAATTAAACAACCTGGAAGAAATGGAATCCTTCCTGGAAACCTATAAACTACCAAGTCTGAAACAGGAAGAAATTGATTATCTAAACAGACCAATTAATTATGAAGAGATTGAAGCAGTGATCAAAAACCTCCCCAAAAACAAGAGTCTGGCCGGGGAATTCTACCAAACATTCTAAGAAGAAATAATACCTATTCTCCTGAAGCTGTTTCAAAAAATAGAAAAGTAGGAAAACTACCAAACTCATTCTATGAGGTCAGTATTCCCCAAACCAGGCAAAGACCCCATCAAAAAGGAGAATTATAGACCGATATCCCTGATGAATATGGACGCCAAAATTCTGAACAAGATCCTAGCTAATAGGATCCAACAGTACATTAAAAGGATTATCCATCAC
>NW_024426663.1:70061810-70069646 GCF_017311325.1 Ursus maritimus
ATTATTCCCTGCATATTCTCAGACCACAATGCTTTGAAACTGGAACTCAATCACAAGGAAAAATTTGGAAGAAACTCAAACACTTGGAAACTGAGAACCATCCTGCTCAAGAATGATTGGGTAAACCAGGAAATTAAAAATCAGATTAAACGGGGCGCCTGGGTGGCTCAGTCGTTAAGCGTCTGCCTTTGGCTCAGGGCGTGATCCTGGCACTCCGGGATCGAGCCCCACATCAGACCCCTTGGCTGGGAGCCTGCTTCTTCCTCTCCCACTCCCCCTGCTTGTGTTCCCTCTCTCGCTGGCTGTCTCTCTCTCTGTCAAATAAATAAATAAATAATTAAAAAATTAAAAAAAATCAAATTAAACAATTTTTGGAGACCAATGAGAATGAAAACACATCAGTCCAAAACCTGTGGGACACCAGAAAGGCAGTCCTAAGGGGAAAATGCATAGCCATCCAAGCCTCACTCAAAAGAATAGAAAAATCTAAAATGCAGTTTTTATACTCTCACCTCAAGAAGCTGGAGCTGGAAGAGAAGAACAGGCATAACCCATGCACGAGAAAGCAGTTGATCAAGATTAGAGCAGAGATCAATGAATTAGAAACCAGGAGCACAGTAGAGCACATCAACAGAACTAGAAGCTGGTTCTTTGAAAGAATAAATAAGATCGATAAGCCACTGGCCAGACTTATTCAAAAGAATAGAGAAAGGACCAAATTAATAAAATTACAAATGAAAGAGGAGAGATCACGACCAACACCAAAGAAATAGGAAGGATCATTAGAAACTATTATCAACAACTACATGCCAATAAATTAAACAACCTGGAAGAAATGGAATCCTTCCTGGAAACCTATAAACTACCAAGTCTGAAACAGGAAGAAATTGATTATCTAAACAGACCAATTAATTATGAAGAGATTGAAGCAGTGATCAAAAACCTCCCCAAAAACAAGAGTCTGGCCGGGGAATTCTACCAAACATTCTAAGAAGAAATAATACCTATTCTCCTGAAGCTGTTTCAAAAAATAGAAAAGTAGGAAAACTACCAAACTCATTCTATGAGGTCAGTATTCCCCAAACCAGGCAAAGACCCCATCAAAAAGGAGAATTATAGACCGATATCCCTGATGAATATGGACGCCAAAATTCTGAACAAGATCCTAGCTAATAGGATCCAACAGTACATTAAAAGGATTATCCATCACGACCAAGTGGGATTCATCCCGGGGATACAGGGGTGGTTCAACATTCGCAAATCAATCAGTGTGATAGATAATATCAACGAGAAAAGAGTCAAGAACCATATGATCCTCTCAATTGATGCAGAAAAAGCATTTGACAAAACACAGCATCCTTTCCTGATTAAAACCCTTCAGAGTGCAGGGATAGAGGGTACATTCCTCAATTTCATAAAAACCATCTATGAAAAGCCGACAGAGAATATCATTTTCAACGGGGAAAAGCTGAAAGCCTTTTCCTTAAGATCAGGAACAGGACAAGGATGCCCACTCTCAGCACTATTATTCAACATAGTACTAGAAGTCCTTGCAACAGCAATCAGACAACAAAAAGGGATAAAAGGTATCCAAATCGGCAAAGAAGAAGTCAAACTGTCTCTCTTCACAGATGACATGATACTCAATATGGAAAACCCAAAAGACTCCACCCCCAAACTACTAGAACTTATAGAGCAATTCAGTAATGTGGCAGGATACAAAATCAATGCTTAGAAATCAGTTGAATTTCTATACACGAACAATGAGACTGAAGAAAGAGAAATTAGGGAATCCATTCCATTTACAATAGCACCAAAAATCATATGATATCTTAGAATTAACTTAACCAGAGAGGTAAAGGATCTATATTCTAGAAACTACAGACCACTCCTGAAAGACATTGAAGAAGACATAAAAAGATGGAAAAACATTTCATGCTCATGGATTGGAAGAAGAAACACAGTTAAAATGTCTATGTTCCCCAGAGCAATCTACACTTTCAATGCTATCCTGATCAAAATAACAATGACATTTTTCAAAGAGCTGGAACAAACAGCCCTTAAATTTGTGTGGAACCAGAAAAGACCCCGAATCTCCAAGGAATTGTTGAAAAGGAAAAACAAAGCTGGGGGCATCAAGTTGCTGGATTTTGAGCTGTACTACAAAGCTGTGATCACAAAGACAGCACGGTACTGGCACCAAAACAGACACACAGACCAATGCGACATAATAGAGACTCCAGAAATGGACCCTCGGCTCTTTGGGCAACTAATCTTTGACAAGGCAGGAAAAAACATCCAGTGGAAAAAACACAGTCTCTTCAATAAATGGTGCTGGGAAAATTGGACAGCTATATGTAAAAGAATGAAACTTGACCACTCTCTCACACCATTAACAAAGATAAACTCCAAATGGATGAAAGACCTCAATGTGAGATAGGAATCCATCAAAATCCTAGAGGAGAGCATAGGCTGCAACCTCTTTGACATCAGCCACAGCAACTTCTTTCATGACACATCTCCAAAGGCAAGAGAAACAAAAGAAAAAATGAACTTGTCGGACTTCATCAAGATAAAAAGCTTCTGGGGCGCATGGGTGGCACAGCGGTTAAGCGTCTGCCTTCGGCTCAGGGCGTGATCCCGGCGTTCTGGGATCGAGCCCCACATCAGGCTCCTCCGCTATGAGCCTGCTTCTTCCTCTCCCACTCCCCCTGCTTGTGTTCCCTCTCTCGCTGGCTGTCTCTATCTCTGTCAAATAAATAAATAAAATCTTTAAAAAAAAAAAAAGATAAAAAGCTTCTGCACAGCCAAGGAAACAGCAAAAAAAAACCTAAGAGGCAGCCCACGGAATGGGAGTAGATATTTGCAAATGATACTACAGATAAAAGACTGATATCCAAGATCTATAAAGAACTTCTCAAACTCAATACACGAGAAACAAATAATCAAATCAAAAAATGGGCAGAGAATATGAACACTTTTCCAATGAAGACATACAAATGGCTAACAGACACATGAAAAAATGCTCACAGTCATTAGCCATCAGGGAAATTCAAATCAAAGCCACCTTAAGATACCACCTTATGCCAGTTAGAATGGCAAAAATTGACAAGGCAAGAAACAACAAATGTTGGAGAGGATGTGGAGAAAGGGGAACCCTCTTACATTGTTGGTGGGAATGCAAGTTGGTACAGCCATTTTGGAAAACAGTGTGGAGGTCCCTCAAAAAGTTAAAAATAGAGCTACCCTATGACCCAGCAAGTGCACTACTCGGTATTTACCCCAAAGTTACAGACATAGTAAAGAGAAGGGCCATATGCACCCTAATGTTCATAGCAACGTTGTCCACAATAGCTAAATTGTGGAAGGAGCCAAGATGCCCTTCAGCAGACGAATGGATAGAGAAGATGTGGTCCATATATACAATGGAATATTACTTAGCCATCAGGAAGAATGATTACCCAACATTTGCAGCAGCATGGATGGGACTGGAGGAGATTATGCTAAGTGAAATAAGTCAAGCAGAGAAAGACAATTATATGGTTTCACTCCTTTATGGAACATAAGAAATAGCAGTGAGATCGGTAGGAGAAGGAAGGGAAGAATGAAAGGGAGGTAAACAGAAGGGGGAATGAACCACGAGAGACTGTGGACTCTGGGAAACAAACTGAGGGCTTCAGAGTAGAGGGGGGTGGGGGATTGAGATAGGCTGGTGATGGGTATTAAGGAGGGCACATATTGTATGGTGCACTGGGTGTTATATGCAAGTAATGAATCATGGAACAGTACATCAAAAACTAAGGATACACTGTAAGGTGACTAACATAACATAATAAAAAAAAAAAATCCTAGTCTAGGAAAGGATCCTTAAAACCCACTCCACTCCATTGGAACAGTACATCAAAAACTAAGGATACACTGTAAGGTGACTAACATAACATAATAAAAAAAAAAAATCCTAGTCTAGGAAAGGATCCTTACAACCCACTCCACTCACATGCTGTTCACATGTTTATTCAAATCACTAAGACAAACGTTCCTTTGGGACCTTCTTTTGCTTCTTCTTAGTTTGCCTTTTATAATATATCATGTTTATCGCTTCTTTTAAGTAGAATAATATAGTCTCTGCTTAAGATTTAACAGTGGTATGAGCAACCTGGATGTCTGCCTTGTTACTCTTCGAAAGTGGGCATAGTATGACTCAGAGTAGCTCTTAAATGTCACATGAATTCAACTGGCTGGGGTTTGGAGAAGCTGAGGAACTTGAAGGTGATTTTTTTAATAGATCGTAGTCCCAGGTCATCATCACTGTCCCACAGCCAGATGGAATATGGGCCATCATGACCACCACACACAGTTCACTCTTGTGGTCTTGCATATGAAAGTTTGTCTAACTTCCTCCTAATACATAAGTAAGCCTAAAGGACACAAGTAGATTTCCTTTTGATTGACCACTATGCTTTGTGCTAAAATAAGTATAGTCATTTTCACGTCATTTGGGATTTGAACCCTTAGAATTTATTTCTTTGTCACTTTTCATTTCTCTTAGTTTTCTTCCACTTTGCTAGTCCAACTTCTATATATTCCCTTGTTGTTCCCTCTTCATCTCCTTGACTCAAAATACTGGAGTGCCCAGGGCTCCATCTTTGAACTTCTCTATTTCTAATCCCTCCCTAGAGGATCTCATCCAGTCCTATGGATTTACTCATCATCTACATGCTGATGCGTCAGAAGTGTGTATCCCCATCCTACGTCTGACTTGCAACTCTAGCTGCCCCTCTTGACATGTCCATTTGGAGATCTATGATGTACCTCAGCCTAAACATATCCTAACCCAAATCCTGAGTCTCCCTCCTTAATCTGCTGTTCCATCTACTTCAGAGTTACCCACCTAAAGAAAGAGCAACTTCGTTACTCTATTTGCTCAGAAGCCCAAAAAACAAAATACCTGAAGTTATTCTTGATGCCCTTCTCTCACAACTCATAGTTTATCAGTAAGTATTGTTTACATGTTACATGTTTATAGTTTATCAATAATTACTGTTAGGTAAACTTTCAAAATATATCCCAACACTGAGTACCTTTTACCACCTTTATTGCAATCCATTTGGTCTAAGCCAGTTTCTTCTCTCTTCAGGATTACTTCAGTAGGCTTCCTGTCTCTTGGCTTCAAACTCTGTCCTAAGTCTCATCTGCACATGAGTGTTTCTTTTAAAGGATAAATCGTCTTGCTCCTTAGATCTTACCACCTCTCAAATTATATGCCCTATGCCTTCTCATTTTACCCAGAGTAAAATCCATAGTCCCAAAATCACTGTAAGATTCTACAAAGTCTGACACCACCCTGCTACATCTTTACCTCACCTCTTCTCTCTTCTCAGTCACTACGCTCTAAGATAAGTGATTTTCCTCAGTCGCTCTGAGCACATTTCTGATCCAGACCCTTCACTCATGTTCTTTCTGTTCCTAAAATGCTCTCCTTAAAATTGCATTAACACTGACTCCCAATGTTCTTTTGGGTCTCTGTTCAAATGTCACCATACCAAAGAAGTCTTGCCTAAATGCTGTATATAAAATAGCATTTTTACAACGATTTTCCCATTCTCCATCATTTCCTATTCCCCCTGCACTGCTATATTATTCTCCAAATTTCTAAAGAACATCATACATATTATATATTTGTTATTAAATTTGTATTTACTTATCATCTGCCTACTCTCATTAGAATGCAAGCACTATTGTCTCTGTGTGTAACTGTATCCTGGCTCTTAGAATGGAAAGGTACCTTGGCCCAGAAGAGATAGTGATTAAATTTTTGTTGAACCCATTCATTAATTTTGTAGCAATGGCAGCCTGAATTCCCAGAATTCTAACAGATTAGTTATTTCCTGTGTAATTAATATACTCCTAAAGTAATAGAACATCTTGTATTTTCGCAAACAATTTCTGCCCCACCAAATTAATAGAATTATATAAACATTTGGCTATTGTGTTTTTGTCATTCCTAATAAACATCAAAATTTAAGCCATTATTGTGAACAGGACAGAACACAGATCTCTAAATACATTAAGATTAAAACACAGGAATGAAAAAAAATGTTAATGGCTGGGTAATCATCTTACTACAAGAGGATTTAAGTTCATTCATAAAAATCTATTCAGGAGAGTGCTGATATAATTGGAAGAAAACAAAACACACAAACAAAGCAAAACATCAACAACAAAATCATCACTTCTAGCCCCATAACTTACAAGCAGTTTCTCAGAACAAACAGAAGATAAATAGTTCTACTGCCATCCTTGGGAGGCAGGTCTTTATTGAAGAAAGTATCTCAAATAATATTCTGGATTTCACAAAAAGAGGTCCTAAGAGTAAACTGTTCTGTGTAAGAAAATGACAGTAACTGGGGGTTGAAGGCAGCTAAAAGGAAGAATATCGGCCTTAAAGCGGGATGGGCTACAGAGATGGCTATGATTTGGATAGGGAAAGGAAAGGAAGAGTAGGCTGTGACCAAAGAGAAATCCCTCTTCATGCAATACAAAACATGACATTTTTGGTTAATACTATCTAATGTACAAACTGAGTGCTGGCATTTGAGCGAGACTATAATCCTCAACTCTTTCTTCTTAGTTTCAGTGAAACATGCTAGACACGGAAAAGTCTTGTGTTGTTTGTGCTTTGGCAAGAGGAGAACAGGGGTGGTGTTCACCTGAGGAGAAAAGGTGTGAAGGAGGACATCTGCTCCAATGGGCAAGACGCAGAACCACGAGATCTGTGGGAACAGGGAGAAATGGACAGACACTCCACAGAGACTCTGGGAAGGAACCGGTTTATTCCACAGCGTGTACGGGGCAAGAGTGAGGTTATTTAGGGTGAAAACACAGAAATCTAGAGGATTTGGAAACTCTCAAGCAACACAAACTTGGCTTATACAGAAGACAGGCTTTCACATCCAGTCTTCCAGTTATTCCAAATTGTGGTCTTGGAAAAATAAGAAACAACAAACAGACTGCATTAGCTTACCAGCTCACAAAACTTCTTTCACTGAAATGCACAGTACTACATTGTTAAGCTCTTGGCTTTTATTTAACTTGACACTTTGTCTTCTTCTTTCTAACAAATTATACAGCTCTATATTTTTCAGTTATTTGTAGTGTTTTTCCTGAATTCCAGGAAGCTCCAAGTTAAATTCTATGCTTCAGCAATGCAAATTTGGAACATAATAGCCTCTCCATATTTGTTGAATGAGTAAAGGACAATAGTCAATAGCAAGACATTAAACTGGACAAATCCTAAATTCAAGAATTATGGGTTTGCACGAAAAAAGAACTAATGGCCTACAAGTTCTGCATGATAGGGTTGAAACTTCTCTCAGGCTGGGATACTATGACTCCAGAAGAGACAGAGGGCTAATGCCTGAGGACATTTAGTAATTTAATACCTAGGTTTTCTCAACCACTATTCCCAGCAGGTAATGTTGACAAATGTTTTTTGCTCTTAAAGATATAAATCTAAAAGAGCCTTCTCACAAAAAGGGAGGCAGCTTCTTAAATCTTGATTGAAAGCAACCTATTTCCCCCTTCTCTCTTTTCCTTTGCTCCAGTTATTGTAATTTCCTCAGAAAAGTTCCATTATTTTACTCAGGAAAGCATTTAGGTGTCCGGTTTATATCACACAGGCTGGAGAAAATAGATATGCAAAGGAAAATCTAGTGGCAAAGGCCATTTCTACTTCGGCATGCTTCTTGGTCTCCTTGCAAATGGACTTCTGCTTTGAAAGGCCAGTTGAGAGCTTTCGTTTTCCTTTATTTTTATTTATTTTATTTTATTTTATTT
>NW_024426663.1:70069656-70116920 GCF_017311325.1 Ursus maritimus
TTTATTTTATTTTATTTTATTTATTTTTGTAGGCGAAGCAGTTAGGGTGGATTTCTGTCTGAGAGAATTAGATGGTTTTCATTTCTGAACCACCTGTTTATTGCTCATTATAATATTATGTTAAAGCCTATGTATGCAGCGATTATGGCAAGAACATTAATATTTTAAATGTATCAAATCCTGGGGCATTGGAAATTCAAATAGATATACATTTTCATTTAAAAGAAGGGTTAGGCTACCTAAGTGAATGTTTGCTCTTCATTAATTACTATGTACATTATCCTGCTGAAAATGTGGATTTCCAAGGGAGGCAATTTTGTGACTAAAGCACAGTGATCATAAACTGTCACGGGGAGAACACATCTCACATTTTATACTGTAATTGAATAAGTGTTTTTATCTCAAAAGCATTACTTCATTCCAGAAAAGAGAAATTTAATGGCATCTTTAAAAAAGAAGCCTCAACATTAACTGAAACCACACAGCGAGTACCATTTAGCAAACACACTAGTTTTCAGTGTTGTGTAAGCATAACTCGGGAGCAATGTTTTGCTTTTTGAAATACACCTATCTTCTATCCTCATGCTTCCTAAACTAACGGCTGCATCTGTACTTTTGGAAAATAATAATTACTGTGCCGAACAACACTTCCCCAGTGAAATCTCCTATTACCTCCCAAATCTAGGCCTTCCCCTCTCTTTCATATCCTGTTAATTGAGTAGAATTTCTTTATATGAAAAAGAGACTTTTCACACACCATTACCACAGCGTCAAAAAATAATAATAAAATTTCGAAATCTGTAACATTTCTAAATGCTACAGCACTGGCCACATATATTCATAAAGAAAAAACTGATCTCAATTTCCACCTGAGAGCGTGCACATGTGCACAGGAAATCACCTACACTGGTAGTGATTGTAAGACTAAAAAAATAAATAACCTGAACATTCAAACCCAGAAAAATGAGTATATTCTACAGGGAATTACTAAGAGACACAAGTAACAGGGTAGAAAGACCTCTAAGATGTATTCTTCAGTAGAACAAATTCCAGTGGCAGAACACTATATAAATTATGATCCCATTAATGCAGAGCACACACTCGATCACACACATATACACCAATACTCCCTTTTTCTATTGGTATTTGTATCTGTGCCAAAATTTCCCTTTGGAGAAGGGGTAGGGTAAACAAATGGTGGTAAAGCGGTAAATTTTATAATTTATATAATTAAATGAATAAATTATATTAACTTATAATATAGATTAAAAATAAATATAAACAGAAGTGAAAATGTGAATTTTAAGTAATATGATTTGCTGTATACCTTCCTCTTTTTATGCCCGAGCTCCTGGCCCTCAATTTCTAAGTACCCTAAGTCAAAGTGTTAAGAGTATTTCTTTGGATTACGGTAAAATACTGAGTATTTCCTTCTTCCGAAGGAATTGTCGTTGATGCCCTAAGTGCTATTCACGTTTGGTCTCACTTTCATGTTTCATGAAGAAGTTTACTCTATATTAGCATGCACTATAGAAACACAGAAATCTTTCAAAAATTTATCAGGGTAGCATATTGTGGGTTTGATGTGTATATCAGATAATAAAGCATAAACACTTTTGGAAGATTTAGACACTTCCCCAGAGAAACGGAAATAAGCTTACAGAGCATATGCTCCCATGCTGTAGACATCTCATTTGATCATAATGGCTGGTTAAATTAGTTATTCACGAATTTTATGTGTATGCCGAGTTCCTCTATCTTAGCCTCTGGAAAACTTGGATCTTGTCACTATTCCCAAAGAACAATCCTGTCTTTAGCTACGCCCAAACCAAAAAATGTGAGGGATGCTTGCATAAAGCCAGCATAAAATGTGTCTGCAAACTTAAGTACCATTCATTTAAAAGATGTTAGGCCATTTCAGTACTTTTTTCCCACAAACAATTTATAAAACCCCCTACTAAAGTATGCACTAGTGAGTTATTGATAAATTCCATTTACCAATACATTAGAATGTCATTAACAATGAGGTACGAAGTCCAGAAAGCCAAAATGTCCTGTAAAAATCCCTTATATCTATGAAGTGCACTGTTCTTTCTGAATCAGAATCACAGTGTGATGAGATGTCTGTAACAGGAGACATAGAGAAGTTTTCCAGAAATCATTGTTAATCTTGGGTATATGTTCATAAAAAGGGATACATGTGAGTGCAGCAGAATTCACAGAAGATTAAATGCTCCCATGATTTGATTCCACTTGTTCTTTTCCTCTTGAATATATGCGCTGAAAATTTTGTTCCCTCAAGTCTGCATATAATTTGTGTTTAACATTTCCAATACTTAACCCAGGGCATGATGAACTGGTGCTATATTTTTAAAGTCCCAATGGCAGAATTAGATACTTTTGTATACCATCATTCTTTCCACCAGCCTCTTTTTTTTTTTTTTTTAAAGATTTTATTTATTTATTCGACAGAGATAGAGACAGCCAGCGAGAGAGGGAACACAAGCAGGAGGAGTGGGAGAGGAAGAAGCAGGCTCACAGGAGAGGAGCCTGATGTGGGGCTCGATCCCACAATGCCAGGATCGCGCCCTGAACCGAAGGCAGATGCTTAACCGCTGTACCACCCAGGCGCCCCACCACCAGCCTCTTCAGTGTCAAAACATCAAGTATATTCAAAGTGGCAATGTACCCAGCCAAAGGACCACATTCCTTAGTTCTAATGCTGCTGTGGCCAGTTGAACAATGACAAATAAATGTTGTGTGAACATTTTTTAGTAAGTTTTCTTACAAAACAGGAGGTAAGCTTTCTCTTCCTTGTGCTGCCTGGAATATGAATGTGACATCTGGAGCTCTAGCAACTATTTTGCACCATAAGGACAAAAGTCATCTTCCAAGGATAACAGAGCAAAAAACTGGAAGAAGACTGGATCCCTGATGATTCTGAAGAGTTGTCGTATCAGGTCTGAACAGCCTCTTGTTACTTTGTCTTTTCTGGCACATATAGGCAACCTAATTTCTACAGAAATTGGTTTCAACATATTTTTAAATGTCTGTTGTTAGTTCACTATACCTGCTCAAGCCTTTATGAATTTAAAAAGATAACTACTGAATGCATTTTTTTCATCTTCATTGAGAAGTATACCTTATATAAATAAAAAATGCTCCCAAAGCCATTCTTAATTTTTTCTTTGTAATTCTGCTCTTTTTGATAATCTTTTTAACCTCTTCCCCTTTTTCTTATGGTTTGCATTCAATCAGATATATTGAATGCAATATACTTTTTTTCTCTGTGTTATCGTCTTTACTCTCTTTGCAACAATCTAATTAGCCTTGTTTTCAGGTCTTCTGACATCCTATTTTCTTTCCCCTTTGCATGGCTTTGCACATGAGTTTGCCCCAATGACTAGCAGTCACCCTTCAGATCTCAGCTCAAAGTTTACTTTCCCCGAAGAGTTACATCCACTGGATATGGATACATGGTCTCAGCGTAACATCTACCTTTCTTCATAGAACTTAGCACACAGTTGCAATTTTGTTGTTGTTGTTGTTAAGTAGTGAAGTCACATGTTTAATGTATTTCTCTCTCCAATCTTCTAGATTTTAAACTGCATCAGAATAGGACCTGTTTCTTCCTGGTGCCCAGCACAGTTCATTTTGCAGAGCAGGCACTCAGGAAATAAAGAGAATCATCTTACCCATGTAGATACACCTGGTAATTATGTGATTTGGGGCCAGGAGAACAGCTGGAGCTGCGTGTGAGTGTAACAAACCCACACTCAGAAAGCCAATGTCAAGAAGTGGAGATTACCTACAATGGCATTCTCAATTCTAAAAATCTGTAAGCAATAATTCTAAACGGGGACTGAAGACGTGTTTAATCGATTTCGTGAAAGTAATAGTGAATTGCAAAGACAGCAAAGGATAAGCTTAAAATTCGAAGAAAACAAAACAAGAGAAGGTGATAGACAAGTGAAATAACTTAAAAAGTAAGTGTAATTAAAGTTGAAGAGAATAAACTTAATTCAAGAAAATATAGACATTTTTTTCTATATGAACCCCCCCCCCAACTGCCAGCCTCACTCTAATTCACTTTATAAATCACCAGTGGAGTTATCTTGCCCAAGAGAAAGTTTGATAATGTCACATCTTTGCAAAATCCTTCAGGGGTTCACCACAGACGATAGCCGAAACAGCACTGCTCACTGGTGAGTATACTCAAAAAAATAAAGACCTATAATTTTTTTTTATCATTTATTCCTGATGGATTTTACTGTTAGATGTTTGGGGGAAAGTTGATTTTCCTATTTATGATTTAAAGTAATTCACAGCTTGAAGCAATCAGCATGGATTTTGAAAGAATTTGAATGAGTCCAGGCAGCCATACTTCAATGCCCAACGTCTCACAGGAACTAGCAATTTGATTCCCAGCTGGACTATTTTCATGTACAACATCTTAATTTTCAGGGGTTGAAATCATGCGTGACAAAGTAATTTTCTTCATTATGTTACAGGAGACTTTGAGGACTACCAAGAGAGACTGCAGACAGTAAATCAATTTAAGTGTGCAGAACAATGTGGGAACTGGTTTCGGATCATAGTTTGGGAATAAACCTAATGACCTATTCTTTTAATTATTAAAAATAATTTATTTTAGGTTTTTGGGAGTTCCAGTTCAAGATGGTAACACAGGACGATCCCAGGTTCACCTCCTCCGTCAGACAAACTGAATCTAAAGCCACATATAGAACAAGTTCCTCTGACAACACCTAAGAACTAAGCAACTCTTACTAACAGGCTAAGGAGAGAAGGACCGCATCCAAGCAAGTAAGAGGTTGGGACACAATCTTGCCATAAACCCCAATCCCGTGTGCACGGTGATCCAGTCAGGAGGGAACTGAGGTCCTCCCTGAGGAGCGAAGGCTTTGAACCCCACAGTAGGCACCCACACTAGGAGAAACACACCCCCAAAACATCCGGCTTTGAAAATCAAACTTCCGCAAGACCCACAAGACTACCACAAACCGAGGAAAGGTTCTCGCAAGGACTCACCTGCCCCAGGGCTCAGCGCAGAGACAGCCAATCCGGAATCTCCCAAGTTGGCCTGCGTGAGGCTCATTTACTGCTCTTAAAGTCTCAGCCTGAGGGTCAAGCACCTAATCTGGGACACATCTAGGCACCAGCGGCTGGCAGCCACCATCTGCAGCTCTCCCCCTCTCTGCCTTAATTCCGGCTGGCAGGCGCCATTTTTTTTTTTTTTTTAATTTAATTCTAGGCTTTTTTTCTTTCTTTTTCATGGTGGGCGACACCTATACATGTTTCCTCTACCACACTCCAAAGTGTATCTCCCAGAGCGCATTTTCTACGCAGTTCTGGTGCCCGGGTTTTGCTACTGCTGCCGAGACGCCGTCCCTTGACCGCCTGACTCTGGAGGGCCCGGGATCTCGAGTTCCTTGGTCTCGCGAGACTGCAGCAACGAGAGAAAGTTTCCGGGCTGACTACTTACCCAGCCCTCCACTGATATCAGACCGAAACATATCCCCAGTCTTTATGAGAAAGAGGCCTATTTGCTTGTCCTGGAGCTTTGGCCTCAGGGACAGGCTTCTGATCTGGCGCATTTACCAGCTACGGATGAGCTCGCATGAAACAGGCCAATGGACACCATCGTGTTGCTATCCCTCTGCCTTGCTCCATCTTGCCCGTCTGTCCCAGAAAGGAGCTTATACCTTTGACTGGTGCCCCAATTTTTGTGGCTAATGCCTGGGGACGCCCCTACATGGCTCTGATGGCCAGTGGGATTTAGGCTTGTGCATTCCACACAACTGCAATCAATGGGGAGAGTTTTTAAATAGCTGGCACCCCCTCCCCCCCCCAAGGACAGCCAGAGGCAACAGACCGAGGAGTTCAGTGATTGTATGAAAGAAGCCCATCGGCTCATCACCATAGCTGCAGCCTGAGAGGCAGGCTTCTAATGCAACACACATTTAAGGGCTCACTGTAACCCTTTCCAAAGACCTCAGAGGGCTGGAACTATCTTTGCGTTCCCTTTGCCGCATTCCAGGGTACCACAAGCATAACTGTAACTATAGTTAATAATACCGTATTGCATATTTGGAAGTAGAGAGGAAGAGTGAATTTTTAAAGTTCTCACAAGAAAAAAAAATGTGTAGCTATGCATGGTGATGGACGTTAACTGAACTTACTGCAATCATTTTGCAACACACACAAATATTGAATTATTACATTGCACACCTGAAATTAATATATATTTCAATTTTAAAAAGAGAAAAAAATTTGAGCTGCACACTGCATAATGGTGGTACCAAGGACCATAAATACTGACTCTGGCTGATGAGTGTCAAGGATGAACACATGTAGGTACTTACTGAATCCTTATTGATAGAGGATTTCATTTTTGCTCCAGTATGATTGCCTAGTCAGTCATTTTTATGTGCACTGATGAAAATTCTAAGCAGAACTCGGAGGGGGGGGCATTACTGAAAATTCCTTAGCATGATTAATGGTCTTTTAAAAAAAATCTAATTTTCATCTTCTTCTGGAGATTTCTAGAAAGAGAACTTAGGGAAAATCCTTACCGATACAGTACCCACACTTTCTGGTTTCCAGCCATGTCCCCATAAAAAAAAAAAACAAAAAAAACAAAAAAAAATCTAATTTTCATCTTCTTCTGGAGATTTCTAGAAAGAGAACTTAGGGAAAATCCTTACCGATACAGTACCCACACTTTCTGGTTTCCAGCCATGTCCCCATAAAAAAAAAAACAAAAAAAACAAAAAAAAACTGACTCTGGATAGCTAGTCTAACTAGAATATTAACATAAACCCTTGACAAGAAAGTCATGGTGAAAAATAATTTCTTCTTCAGAGTTTAGGAAATAGCATAATTTTCTACCATCCAAATATTTTAAATTTTGGCCTTCCATTTGTTTTGAATTAATATGGCAAAGGTGTTCTAATTAGCCACAGGAAACTTATCTTCCAGGTAATGAAAAACAAATTGCATAAGCAACTACAAATAATACAAACAACACATTTATTTAGAAAAATAAACTGAAAATGCTGTTAGGTACAATTTCCCATGAAGCATAGATAAATGGCTATAAAAAACTGTTATATGTCAAATACAAATTACAAATGATTTCTTTAATTAAGAGAACAAATAGATGTTCAACACAAATGTATAGTATACAGTTCATTGTATCTGACTTCTTGGCTGTTAGATGATACAAAATGATCTTCACTAAAACAAACTTTGGATCCCTTCTTCATTCTTTGACCATACTTATGCTCTTTCCTTATTATTCTGTAGTTGTTTTTTAATCTGAGACAAGTCCATTTTTTTTAGAAGATAACTGAGTTTTACAGAAGAAAGAGAAAGCAATGTCTGCAGAATTCTTACATGTTTCCTTTCTGGACTCTCGCATGTAACTGCTCGTGGTCTCAAAACTCATGGGACCATCTGTGCAAATAACAGCACACGTCATTACCCTGAATGGAAGTGACAGTGCAAATATTAGAAGTGCATTGAGAAGTAATCAGTAAAAACTGGACTCCCCCTGCCCCTGCCCTTAACCAATATGGGGTGAAGGACTGAATGCAGAAATTTTTCAAGCAATCAACGACAATGCTGTTATTCCTTATGGCTTTGAGGGTGTGCACAAGAAGGCAAACATCCTCTCTGCAAACAGCAGCATTCTGTCCTAATACTGTTCATTGCTGAAATGAATACTGAATGCTCCTCTGTTCAGCTTTCTTTTTGTCTACATATTTTGAAATGCTGAATAAATCGGGCTAGAGATACCTCCTATCTCTATACTTTCACCTCCTCAAATGATAAATCAATTTTCTAGCTTAATTGCTGAATCTAAATTTTCTTGGGCTCACATCTGGGAATATTTATTTTTTTCCAAGGTAAAATAAAATGTTTGGTTTTGTTGTTTTTGACATTGTTGCCTTGCTTGTTTAGTCTTTTTCTTTCTTTCTTTTTTTTTTCTTTTCTTTTTTTATTTTTTTTTTATTTTCTTGGCAATTTCAGAGTGAAGAGATTTAAGGCTGTGGCTTTTTTTTTTTTTTTTTTTTTGCCCCCAGGGCTCTGCTCATGGCTGTCAGACTAGAGGCAGATGATTTTATGCAGATCATATCAGTGATCTTTTGTGCTCCAAAATTGAGGGATTTGCTGCTCTATGATGGACAGGTTCCTGGTTACTTCAAAATTAGATCTGGCCTCAAGAAGTCATAATGATGAATCTGAAGTGAGAAAAATGAGCTGACATGCCTCCAAATAAAGATATTCCTCCCAATCCGAAGGACCTGTCAAAAGAAGGAAAACAAAAAAACAAAAGATTAGTTGAAATATTAAACACAGTTTAACAAAAACACATTAAAATTATTAATGAGGCAATCATTTGTTAAGTGTATGCAAAATTTAAAATTATTTATCAAGGATTTTAAGTGCCTGAACATATATTAAACATATAGTCTACTTATATTTTGTATATGAAAATATATGATAACTTAGTCATCAAAAGTTTTGCAGTAGCATGCTTATATTTCAATTAAAAGATTTTCTCTTATCTCTGGCTGTTTGTTAAACTTCAGATAAATTTGTCCACTTATAAATGTACTAAGTTCTCAAGATATTAAATTTTTCAGACTATAAACTTTTTATATATACCACTCTCAAAAACTATTTTATCAAGACATCACTTTAAGGTCATCTTTCATGCCATCTGTGTAGTCTAAATGTATTAACAGATTGCCAAAACAATGTCCTTTTCCTTGATGCAAAAGAGCTGCCAAAGAACTAGTCTTTTTTTTTTTACTTTATGGATAGCTACAATACTTTTAAACTAGCACCTAAAAATCATTTAAATCCATATTTGTGATTAATGAATATATTTTTTGGAAAACAAAAAGAAAGAAATGTAACTATAAGTCTCACCCTGCCCACCTGCTATCAAAGATGCTTACCATCACTACATGTGTGTCTATGGTCTTCTCTTTAAGTTCCAATGTAATAGAGAATATTTATGCAATGACTATTAATAAGTCCAGAAAATTATTAAAATAAACCTGGTACCATAATCGATTACAAATTATTTAAAAAGTCAGAGACCGAGAGTAACAGCTCTAAGTATATTTTTAATCTCTTAAAGCCTGAGAACCCCTTCTCTTAACCTTTTCATTGGGGGGTAGGTGACCCCCAAATGTGTGATTTCTCCAGTACAAAACCACAAACATACACACGGACAACAGAATAAATCATTTAGTCCTTTTGTGACAAACTCAGTCATTACCATTCTATTAATTGTAACTATTTTTCATTACATTATTCTCAACTACCAAAACAAAGTCCTAGTATGAAATAACTTAAGCTATGAAAATGAAAAAAATAATCCTCTCTCTCATTTCCAAGATTAAACCTAGAAAAATCACCATATACAATTAATCAGTGTGTGTTGAGAGCTTACTCTGGTTCATCACTGAAGATGTCATATGAAAGATACAGTAGTATAAGAAAATCTTCCACCATGGAGTTGCTTAAGATGCAAGAGTATGTCAACAGAGGAATGCAGAAGGCTGGAATGAACTGACTTATGCTCCCCTTAATCTAACAGCGTTACTAGCATCTGCCTATTTATGCCATTTTTGTGTCTTCTAGAAATAGAAGCCTCTATGTGTGTAAAGGAAATCGACATTCAAGCTGTTACTAACGTATAAGCAACAGTCCTGTAACAATTCTTTTTATTTTTTTATTGAATAAAACCATGCAAAGGTGACTTTCTAAAAATATATCGAAACATATGCATGTACTTGGGGCAAAGATAATTAAATGTGCCAATTATATTTTCAGAGGTCTCTAGTCATCTACATTATTTTTCAAAGCTGGTGAAACAATCTATCATTCATTCAAAAATATGTATTTAGTACCCACGGTATACCAGATACTGCTGTGGGAACCATGGATATAAAAATGTAATCTGCCCTCCAAGGATAGTAGTATCAAGAACGTAAGGGGACACGCAATTATTTATAGTAGAAGCAGATTTGTGACATAGTATATGAAATAAAGAATGAGTGTAGGAGTAGTAGCCTGACTGAGAAGTGAGGAGTAGGTTGGAGCTTGCAAAAGTAATATGTTGCTAGTAGTTATGAAATAAGCGTATTTCAAACAGAGGGAAACAGGTGGGCAGAGGTAGAGGACAGCGTGGGGGCTTCATTATTGTGCCGCATAAAATTGAAAGGAGTATATTTTCAACTATATTTTGTTGCTTCTGGAGAGGCTGGCAGGGGCCAAGGTGTTCTTTTCTACTGTGTAAAAAAGTTTTTAGATTTTTATCCCAAAGGTAACTATTGAAGAACAGGAACTATTGACAAAGAGTGGCCGCAGAAGAGTGGAGAGTATTGGGGAAGGCGGGGAGAGCATACATATGGCAGATACTTACAGCAAAGGAATGGCAAAGCCTTCAGCTGAAAGCAATAACTTACAATCCCCATTGCAGACACATCCTTCGTGGCAAATTGAAGAGAGCAAAACAACCCATTCTTTCTTAATTAAATTAAGAGAGACTTTCATTCAATTTTCATCTATTTAAGATAAGAGCAACATTATTTGTGAAGCTTTTCCTGTTTTGCCAATATCTCATGGAAGCAGATATTCACCTCGCAGTCGTCGGTGAGCGTGGATTAAAAGCAGAGACTAAAATCTTCTACCCAGCAGACGTGTATACCCACTGATTGAATTCTAAGATTGGGTATTAGCAAAAAAACATTGAAGTCATACTGAGTTTTGAAGGTTTATTACAGTTTTCCAGACCTCTCCCTGTATGGGATCATATATCACATTCAATCTCTTAACCTCAGGCTCAAATGTTGTTTCCTACAGAAGAAAACCCCAAATAACTTTACATGTATAATTTGCAAATTTAAAAATTTCATGAACTTCCATTATGTTAGGTTTTAAAGTACAAACATTTTTAAACCTCTGCATTCCCTTTACTGTATGCTTGCTTCAAATACGGAGACAGGTCATACACCATTACAACTGTACAAGGTAAATACATTTCCTCAGCGTTGACATAAGGAAACATAAATCACACACACCAAGATCTTGTATAGTTAACAATGATTGGAAGCACTCAGGAAATGCTTTATGACCCATTCTTCAGATCAGTGGGTTAATTGCTTCATTCTGCTCAAAAAAGCTTTGCTTAAAACTAATTAAAATTTTCTTCACTTTCTTTGGATGGAAGAGATCCATGTTTTCAAGCAATTCAAGTGTCATTTTTTTAATAAATTTTTTCCAGATCCAAATGTGGTATACAAAATATGAGTGATAGTAGATAATTTTCAGACTTTGAGTCATTAAATGTCAAGTTAATTAATTTATATAAGTAGCACCTTAAATTAATTTATATGAGAGCATTTCAATGCAGTAAGGACAACATGATTTTAAAATGTCGAAGACAGCATGCAAAGCTAGGGAAAAGCTTAAAAAAATATTACAAAAATTTGTCCAAACAGAAGCGTCTCATAATTCTATATTTATTTGGACCTTGATGTAATTTTCATAATTCTCTTCTTTATAATCTATATTTATTAAATATAAATACAAAAATTTGTATGTATTGATTGCATATTGTTATAAAATATTTTATTAAAAATGTATGTTTAAGTATTTATTATCTTAAAATTTATGTAATTTAAAATATTTTTATGAGACAATGTGTCACATGTCTGCTGCATTTTAAGAGGTAGAAACCATGAAGAAAGCAAAATAATTTTCAAGAAAATCAGTCTTATTTCCCATTAAATGAACCGGAGCAAGACGTGTTCACTTAATTCAGTTAAATGAAAATGTATGGAAGACCTACTGTAAGTCAGGCATTACGCCAAGCACGGCAAATATAAGGACAGACAATTAGATTTCTACTACATCTAAACACGGAGCCAAATATTTCACACTTCGTTATAGTAAGCTATGAAGTAGATATTCTTACGATTTACCGGGTGAGGAAATGCTGGCTCTGGTGAGATTAAATCAAGGTCAACATTACCACCCACAAGCCAAATTCACTATCCCCCAAACCATTCATTTGATTCTGTAACCATGGAGATGAGTATTTGTGACAAATGGTATGGGTCTCATAGGCTAAAATATTTACTACCTGGCCCTTTACAGAAAAAGTTTGTCAATCCTGGTTGAATCTATTTATCTAATTTGTTATAAAATTACTTACCAATCCAACCTTTTATTTTTCCAAATGGATTGCCAATCATTTTAACAACATGTATTCAATGACCTTTACTTTGCTGTACTTTGATATGCTATTCTTAACACGTAAAATTCACATACCCACATGGTTGTATGTGGTGTATTTCTGGATGCTAGAAATTCATTTCCTCTCATTTCAGGTTCAGGTTTTTTATTGTAGCAAAACTTTAATATTCTGTGGGATAGCACTGAATTTCTGAAATAATTGGGGCAGAACAGGCACCTGTACAATATTAAGTTATCATATCAGAAATATGGTGGACTGTTACATTTATTTAGACCTTCGTTTTATTTTTTTAATGATTTATTCTAGAGAGAGAGAGACATGGGGTGGGGGGGGGTGCAGAGGAAGAGAATCTTCAAGAAGACTCCCTGCTGAAAACGGAGCCCAGCTTGGGGCTCCGTCTATAAGATTATGACCTGAGCAGAAAGCAAGATTCAGACACCGACTGAGCCACCAGGTGCCCCTAGACCTTCATTTTAGGGCTCTCGATAATTTTATCATTTTCTTCATAGACATCTTTAACACTCCTTTTTGAATTATTCCTATATTATAGCTTTCATTGGTATTTGGATGAAATAGTTTTTAAATTTATTTTGTATGTTTTTATCACTGATACTAAGGTATATACTGAATTTTTAAATATCCTTATATTCAACTAGTTTATGCCACTTTCTTATTGGTTTTTGTCTAATACCTTTTTCTCTCTTGTCTTGGATTACCTAGATCAGTAATCATATTGTCTATAAATGTTGATACTATCATCTTTTTTTTTCAAAATTTAGATCTTTAACTTTTTCATTTCATTTTTTCATTTATTTGTTTTCATAATTTTGACCTTTATCTTACTTCATTGTTTAGTTTCTCCAGTGCCATGTTGAACAGTGCCAGTGGTAAGAAATGGCTCATAAAATCATTTCAATATGACACCTTACTTGAGTGGAAAAGTTTTGGCTACTTTTCGTTTTCTTCTTTTGCTGTTGGTTGTTTAAATGTTTCTTAAAGCAAATTAGGTTATTTACATTTTTAAATAAATTTAACTATTTTATCCATACTTAAACATAGAAGTCTTAAGTGTTCTTCTTTCTGATTCCTAAAGTCACTCATTTGTTTCTTCTCTATTTTTTTTTCTTCTTAATTTTTGATGGTGCTATAGATGTTTGCGTGCCCCCAGAATTCATGGGTTGAAGCCTAATCCCTGATGTTATAGTAGTTGGAAGTGGGGGACTTTGGGAGGTGAAAACATCATGAGAGTAGAACCTCATGAATGGGATTAGTGCCCTTATAAAAGAGAAGCCAGAAATCTCCTTCTCTCTTTCTCTGCCATTAGAGAATACAAGGAGAAGAAGGCGGTCTAGAAGCTGGAGGTAGGCCTGCACCAGACACCGAATCTGCCAGTGCCTGGATCTTGTACTCTCCAGGCTCCAAACCTGTGAGAGATAAATGTTTGTTGTTTATTTTTTTTTAAAGATTTTATTTATTCGACAGAGATAGAGACAGCCAGCGAGAGAGGGAACACAAGCAGGGGGAGTGGGAGAGGAAGAAGCAGGCTCACAGCGGAGGAGCCTGATGTGGGGCTCGATCCCATAACGCCGGGACCACGCCCTGAGCCGAGGCAGACGCCCAACCGCTGTGCCACCCAGGCGCCCCAATGTTTGTTGTTTAAGCCACCGCGTCTGTGGTATTTTTGTTACAGTGGCCCTACAGACTTAGACACATGGGGGAAAATCTATTTTGACATTCTTTTCAAAATAAAGTAATTTTTAAAATCAAGCTTTCCTTTTTTTATAGGTTTGATCATTTTTATATATTAGTGTTTTGTCTTTATTAGTTTTCCTTGTCTACCTTAAGATTTTATCTTTTTTTCAGTTTTTTGAGTTGTATGTATAGCTGTCATTTTGATTTTTTTTCATTTTTTGCATTTATTTGAAGAAAGCCTATTTCATAATCCACATTCCCAAATATTTATGTTTCCTAATGTGAATAAGGGGATAGGAAAACATTTTCTCCTTCTTTGAAAAGAAAAATGACATTGAGTTAACTTTCTAGTTCTGTTTCCATAGAAACCCAACACTGGTGGAATGTCAGCTGTATTACTAGGCAACATTGCTTATAATAAAAATAAATCCTGATTTGTAAACTGCATCTGGTCTGGGGGGACTGTGAATGACTATAAATATCTCGTGGGATTTCTTGAGTGTGGTGCATTCTTGTAACTGCTGATGTTCTTTGCTTACAGATTATTGTAACAGATGTTGATTACTATTCTGGACATGGTAAGTGTTAGCCAGGGTAGATCTCACAACTACCCATGACCTCCTGAGCTGTCAGGTTGGAGAAAGACTCTAACCCTCGACCCTTGTGGGAACTCTCATGTTGAAAAATCACTGGATTCCGTCCTACTGGCATGCTGTGTGTCCTTCTAATGAAACCACTGTCAAGTGTGACCTATTGGGGTCATGAGATTGATTGTCCAATTGAGCCTACAACTACTAAGAGTTGGTGTTAAACATATGGAGATTCTTTTTTAATTTATGCATCTATCAAAATGTTATTGGCTTCATATTCTGAGAAGCGTAGAGGACTAAGGTTGGTCAGGAAGTAGGTACATGGGAAGATTGTGCATTGCCTGAAAATTGTTATGGAACTTGAAGATGTTAGTAACACCTGAGTCCCTTCCAAATGGTGCCAGTGATATCCTACCTGCACCTAGGAAGTCTGGCAAGAGAGAAAATTTTAAGTAAGAGACCTAGTATCCCTCCTTCAGAAAGAATTAACAAAAATACATAAAACGCGACAGTGGAAGAATTTGGGCAGAGTTTCCTTGAGATGTGAGAAAGAAAATTTCAAAGAACTTTCAATGATAAAAATTATATTTAATCTGGTTCTTAAAAGATAGGGAGGTAATATGTTACCAGTTTGAAAAAAAAATGTAGGTAAAGCACTCTAGGTAGTCAGATAAAAAAAGCCTAGGTGCATTTTGAAAAACATCATGTGTGGGGCTCCTGGGTGATTCAGTCGGTTAAGTGTCCAACTATTAAATTTGGCTCAGGTCACAATCTCAGGGTTGTGAGAAGGAGCCCCACATCTAGCTCCAAGCTCCATGGAGAGTCCGCTTGAGATGCTCTCTCTCCCTCTGCCCCCCCCCCCATTCACGCGCCCTGTCTCTCTTGGTCTCTCTCAAATAAATAAATCTTAGAAAATAAATAAAAACATCATATGTTATTTCCTTTCATCCATTCAGTGAATCATATATGCCCATGTATCAGTTCCAAGTTACAGGAAGTTTTAGTTCTTATACTGATACATATAGAATTTAATACATATGATCAAATTAGGAAAAAGCCAATTATGGATGCACTTCACTGTCATCTTGAAGTTCTATTACACATTTAGCTACTTTGGGAAAACATCACTTCATGCTTCACAAATCATGAGTATTGAGAAAATCACCTTGAAAATAATCATTTTAATGTGAGGAAAAGGACACTGCTAATTCTAGCAAGGTGTTCTAAATTGACACAACTCATTTCTTCTCATGAATTATCGATAACACTTTCTAAAATATAAGTGAGACTCCTTGGCAGCTGCCCTGCTTTCCTGAGCCCAGGAGCTGTGCAGATTCTGTCTGAGAAATCTGTATATTCATGAACAAGACACACACCGATCAAATCTGTACGTAGCGCTCGCCGCACGTACAGGGGGATATTCAGTAAGCGTACGTGTGTCTGACAAAGCAACAGTCTACAGAGATGATACTCAAGTGTTAAAGGCCAGATGGTCATTTTGTAAAATAAGTACCTGATACCTTGAAATAGCACGCACCTCTCACCAGACCTAGCGCATCAGACGACATCCAACAACATGAGTTCCACATTATCAAGGCCAGCTACAAAATTTAGAGGGTCCGGTGGAGCAGGAAAAGCAGGGACTTATTCAAAAGTCAGGAGAAAAAGCTTTGTCCTTTCTTACTAGTGACTCTGTTTTTCTCTTTGCTCTTTAACGTCATGCTCCTTCGGGCAGAGGTTGAGTGCAGACCCCACAACCCCCCGCGGCTCAGCCTGGCCACTCAGAACACAACATCAGTGTTGGCCTCCATGGAGAGGGAGCAC
The DNA here is from genome assembly GCF_017311325.1 of Ursus maritimus. Taxonomy (NCBI): domain Eukaryota; kingdom Metazoa; phylum Chordata; class Mammalia; order Carnivora; family Ursidae; genus Ursus; species Ursus maritimus. The sequence goes on from NW_024426663.1 coordinate 70,086,061, forward strand.
AGCACTGATCTCTTTATATAAGTGGGTGGCCCAGAGCTCATCTATGTGGATGATAAAGGTAGAATGAGGCATGAGGAAAAGCTTCAAGCCCCCCAAGGCGTTCTTCATTATCCCACGGGACTTCACTTACAAAACACAAATCTAACGATAAAAATATGAAGCCCTTGACTACAGAGCATTAAACCCCAAGTGTAAGCAGGTGTGGATACAGTGGGGGGTACTTCTGAAGACAGGGTCTTAAGCAACAGTAAGGGTCACATGTCCCTGAAAATGACCCTGCAAGTCTGTCCCAAATAGACTTCCATCTGTCCCACCCCAAGTCTTTACAATGGAATTCAAAATAACCCCAACCACAGGTCCAGCTTTGCCTCATCCTATGCTATATTGTGTTTGGTTCATTCAGAACATTCAAAAGTATGTTTCAGTCAGACACAAGTGACTACAGAAGAACAATGTACATGAACCATAAGGAGTAACATCAAAATCAGTTTAAGGAATGCTTTAAAATATTTCTGTGCCCAATCAATATTTTTATTCATTATTGTAGGTAGATTGCAACTGTCCACTTGTTAAGATTTTGACACTTTTACACAGCAAAAAAGAGTACATATCTACTAGCAAATTGGCCCTGCAAACTTTACCCTCCAAGAGAGTTTGTAAAGTCCATCTATGATATATAAACACTTGAAAAATTAATTTGGTGAAATTGGCTAAGAAAATTATTTATAGGTGGAAATAAAATATAGAACTTCTCATATCCATGGAACATCTGCATTCACACAGCAAAAAAGTACTCTATTATTTAAGCTCTAATAAGTACTCTATTATTTAAAAATAACTAATACTCTATTATTTATTAAAAATAATTATTTTTTACATATTTATATGCCCATATAGAATCACATTAGTTTGTAAAAAAGGTACTTTTCAATTTGCTTAAAACAAATTTAATGACCTAATTTTTAAAAATGATGAAAATTATATTTTATGAAAGATATTATTTATAACAGTAAAGTTATGATGTGCTATTTCAAAATATTAATAATTATTTCAATATATTTTAATATATAATTATTTCAATTTCAATATAAATTTTGATATTTCAATACATTTATATCATAAAAGACTATTAAAAACATATCTTAGAAGCCTAGCTCACACCTGTTTTGGGATATTTTTGTCAATCTTTTGAAAAATGTTATTACTAATAAATTTTATGATTAAATATCATAATTAAAGTTCCATAGAGAAGGAATAAATGATGAGAAAAATATGTCATTCTTTTCTATCCTTTTAGATTCCCAGTTGAAAATATTTCTTTGAAGAATACTTTCCAGAAATCTTTTTCTACTGCTCATTATGGGCACAAACCCACCAAATTGTCAGGAGTACTACCACCCTATTAACAAGTACAAATTCCAATTTGCACTTATAAAATATTCCTTCCACAGAATACATGCAATATATGCTTGCTTGCTTGCTTGCTTCATTCATTCATTCATCATCCACCCATGCATCCACCTGTCCATTCGTTTACCTACATTATGTGCAATGCTGTGGTATTTCATCAGTATGGGATAACACTGAGTCTCTTATTGCCAAATATCCCCATTGATCAATTAGCAAATTCCTGCAAATCCTAAGTATAGTGCCTGTTATGATGTCATGGTTTTAGAGTCTGGAGCACAAAATTAAGTTCCACTCCCCAGTTGTTATAAAGGTCTGTCTAAGATAGTTTCTAAGACTCAGTTTCCCCATCTGTTGAAGAGGAGGAGGAGGAAAAGACATTAATATCTACTCCCCGGTTTTGATAAACAAAGTAAATGAAAACAGATAAAAACGATTTTGTGGTGCTCATATAGTTCCATTTTACAAAGAGAAACATATATAAATACATTGGGGACGGGTAGATAATTCCACCGGAGTGCTGAACAATCTCCCTGAGAATCTGATTCCTAAAAAGATCTCAAGGCTGATTGGTGTATGTTGACATCTTGTGTCCCGTCTCTGACCACTGAGGGAGGCCACCAGAGTGGATTTGCCAAGAAATAAAAACAGAATCAAATAACTCTCTTGCCCTCTCTCTTCTGCTGTTAGTAACAATATCAGTATTGGCCACTTTTTCAACCAGAGTTATAAATACTTTCTAATATTTAAGTACATGAGAGCAACATCACACATAGTGTTGAAAGCACCGAAATGTAAATTAAATGCTAAAGGAACCAATTTAGAAGAACAGTCACCAGGATGCTTTTTTTCCCATGAACACAGACAAGCACACCCAATGAGGACATTTACTTCATTATATGAGGAATTCGGGGGTGAGGGGCACTCAGTTATATAAAATTGTGGCTGTTTGCTTACCCTAGATGCCTTGATCTTCACTAATGGTGTTCAGAGAACAGTTTTTTGTTTTTATTTATTTTCTAAAAAAAATCTCAGCGTTCATTCTGTTTTCGTTACTGTAAGCCAAGCAGGAATTTTGCTCATGCTAATGACTGTGAATTGTCTTGTCTAAAGCCAAACATGTCTCTGACAACCCGTTCTTCCTAAATCCCCCTTTTCCTGCCCCTCCTTTTAATTTCCTTTTTATTCACTGATGTGTGCTGCACAGAGAAACAGTTGCAGCCAAACTGGAGAGCACTGTGAAATGAATGGCTGTGATATCTATCCCTCCTTTTGGCAACACTCCTTTGTGTAACTGCATGAAAGCCTGCCGAAGCTAATGTTAACACGTGCACATTCTACTGAGTTTCACTGGAAATGAGGCATGGTAGAAGAATGCATTATTTTTTCATGATGGAACGAGAGTACCTTCAATCGAAACAAAATTAAAATGCTAACATTGCTCCCTCCTCCTTGTTTAAACATTTCTGTCAAACCACATTCATTTTAGGTTTTTAATTTATTACATGAAACAAGCGGTAACAATGCTTCCTCCTCTAACATCCACCGATGTTTTGCAACGATTAAATTCTGTAGACAAGCAATAAAATGCTGCTCTCATCTTCATGAGATGGCATTTCCTTCTTCCTCTGGCTTTTAAATAAATGATCAGATGCCTTCTGTGAATTAGCAAGCTGGACTTTATGGGTTGCCTTTTTTATTAACCTAATACAATCAGGTTAACTAGTCTTCCCTCTCCAAACACAGACAGGGTTAGAAGTAGAGGACAGGAGGTCAGCCATGACAAATCTGCTGAATAAAGTTATGTTATAGACTGGAAAGGAATCAAGGATTCTCTTCCGTTATTAAACTCTCCGAAGCAACCGGACTTGGAAAAACACCCAGTTGCCTATGCCAAGACACCATCTCTATTCACCATGTCCTTTTCGAAAACATTGTACTAAAAAAGGAATTAGAAACAAAACAAAATAAAAAACAGTCTACTAAATTTTATTTTTCTTCTTCCAAAATGTTTTTTTATTTTAGGCATATATGACTGAATGTTGTAAGCTTGAGGATAGGAAAAATGTCTTGCAACGACTACAATAGAGTGGTATTTCTGGAAAGTCTGTAAAATGCCACATAGAGAAGGTCTCATATAATGGTATTGTTTTACTTAAGGGGAGTAAGATAATACTTAGAGTTTAACTGGCAGGCGTCCGAGATATTGTTCACTTAACTTGAGAAAGGCCCAATGTCCTACCACCTTTTCTTCCATCTTGCCACCATTATGAACAAGAACATATGAGAGTCCATATTTATACACCCACAGAACCAACAGAAAGGAGGTTACCCTTGTAAATAAGACAAATAACTGAAAGACATGCGGTTTTTACCGCCATTAAACTTGGAGTTAATCAGAGGATGCTCTCAGGTTTTCTAACAGTATTTGCCATGATACCTCTTGAATACAATTCATGACATATCACCTTAAAAGAAGCAAACTACACTCTCAAAGTCCCACCATTGGATTATACTCAGAATTCAGTAACTTCAATCATGGCCAAACCACTGAAGCCTCAGTAACTCTCAATGCACTTTTGGTTCAGCTAGGGTCCGTCCTCTTTTATTTCCATGAACGATAGGCAAACAACCCCTATGATTCCTACATTTTCAATTACACGCTATCAGTGGAATTATTACTTTAATATAACCCCAGAAATCAGAGTGCTTCTGGATATAATGGATTTGGGGGAAGGGAGCCTCATCTCAGTAAGCCTTGTGGTAGACACAATTAAAAGCTAGAAGCTTAGGGCCATTTGGTGTAAATAAAAACAACCCCTTGCATTTCAATAGCCTTCAGGAAAATCTTTTTATTAAAATATAGGGCAATGTTTCTCATTCTTGGCAGTACTAACATTTTGCTCTATATAATAATTTTTGGAGAGGCAGGGAGCTGTCCTGGGCATTGTAGCATTTTTAGCCACATCCCTGGATTTAGGGTCAGTTAATGTCTTAATCAAAAACTTAAATGGCGTTACTTTGCTCATTCATTCAACTTAAAACTTGTGAACTCTGCAACTATCTGCAATGCAGCTACTGCCTATCCCTTTGATTCATATGAAGAAATGTGCTTAAAAAACAGAGCAACACTTGTCCGATACAAAAACAATGTTCTGTACTCCTAATAACAGTATTTTAGAAAGCTAAAACCCAAGTTACATTCGTAGAGTGGACAATGAGTTTTTTCATTTCATTCCTCCCGTGAATTCATGATCTATTATCTAACCTGACCAACAAAGACAATTTTTCGTCCAAGATGGTCCAGTCCTGAGTGAAGTCTTGAATTTACATCGTTGTTGTCAATCCAATTACAGAAACATTTATTGGAAAGGTGCATACGTGCATGAACTGCTCAAGGCACTTGGAAAACAAAGGTGAAGAAGATATTAAAGAACCAAATGAATTTTGACCAGACATAGGAGAAAAATGAACTCTGCCTGAAGGAATTGGAAAAGGTTTCGAAGCCAGCTTCCTTAGGAAGGATGAATAGAATTTCAACAAGAAGGAAAAGCGTCAAGCAAAGAAGGGACAGAGGCAGAAGAGAACAGATCCAGGGACAGAGAGAAATCAGTGCCCTTAGAGCCTAGCCTTCCGACTGGGCAGCAGTAGCAGGAGACAAAACCAGAGAGGGAGAATGTTACCACATAGGTAATGGGGAGACCGTCAGGGTCTCTAATTGGAAAGTGATCTGGCCAGATGTGCAAGACAGAAAGATGGCCGGGCAGTTACGTGAAGAACAAAATGGAAAAGAGAAGATCTTGAATCAGGGAGAGCAATTAGGGGTCTATTATTAATGCAGTATTTCAACTGAAAGAGAATGAGATATTGAACTGAGAAAAACTGCATGAGGGGTTGAGACGAGGGAATGGACTCATTCAGTATTTAGGATGGAGAATGAAAAGACCCTGAAAAATAATTGGAGTGGGACATGAAGAGGTGAGGGAGATTTTTCTTTATCATTTCTGGTGTGGTGATTTGGTTGGATAGTAGTGTCAACTTCCTGAGAGAAATGAAGAGGCAAAGAACAGGTGTGGGGGAAATAAATTGACTGGCTAGGATAAAACTATTACCCCAAACACCAAAACAACATGTATCACAAAGGATATTTATACGTTCAAGTGGAAATTATAGAAATATTGGTTAAAATGGGAAATCTGGTTTCTTAAATCACAAGCTCTTCAAAAGGAACTTTGTCAATATGACTTCTACTAATTAAAGAGAATCAAATTGGGAATCTTTAAACTTTATTTCTATAAGTATTGTGCCTTAAATATAGTAAGGTTAGAGAACGCACAGGGAACCAGCCTGAAAGGGCAGCTTGGCTCATTGGAGGAAAGATAATGGCTGATTAATTTACTAGAATTCTTTGGCATTCTAAATAAATTCAGGGGCTGGCTTTGGGAGGTCATAAATCCCTTAGAGCATCAGATAAAAGCTACGGACTTGACCCCTTAAAAATAAGCAGATTTACACATAAAGACCATTCCCTTTATGATTTCAAGATGGCTCTCCATAGACACCCATGCATTGCAAGGACCTCAGCTTCAGAGTTCTTGGTTTCGGAGTGGACAAATTTAATCATAGATCAGTATTATTTTAAAAAGGCTCAAATATATATTTAGAGATATCTCTTTAGTATTAATAGGAAGTAGTCTCTTTTCCAAATAAACTTCTATAGATCAGGGTTTTACATTTCAATACTGTTGACATTTGGGTTGGGCAATTCTTTGTTGTGGGCCAGGAAGGTGAAACTGGTTAGCAGCACCCTTAACCTCTACCCACAAGGTGTCCTTAAGACCACAGATGTCTCTAGACAATGTCTCCTGGGAGGCAAAACTGCTGCATTTGAAAACCATTGATACAGGTAAGGACTTTTATCTTCATAAAACTCCCACATAAGAGATAAAGTTAGGTGTTCTCTTTCTGAAGAAAAATATTTCCATGGGAAACTTTCCTAGAACAGATCACAAAGTTAGTAAGCAACAAAGGCTGGTATTTAGATCCCATCTTTTTGGGGGGCAACTCGTAATCTTTTCCTTACATTCCTATTATCACTGGTGGAGGAAAAATTATCTCCTCTTCAGAGATGGTAACAATCACACAACATAGTCATAGCAGAGCCGCTGTCTTTTATCAATTTGCCTCCCTCTTCCTTTTTTATACACAACTTCGTCTTTAAGAAATTAAATACTCCAACTTAGGCAATCAAGAAACTGATATTTTCATAGCAACAAGAAATCCGTCAACTCAAAAATAAATGAAACGTTATAAAAACTCGTTAGTAACTGAATATATTACCATCTGCAGCATGAGCAAGTCTGTGTTCTTATGGTAAATCTTACCTTTGTTTACTTCTGTAATGGGAAATCTGCAAGTTATGCACAAGTTATGGAATATATTGGCAACAGGTACAAAAATCTGCTAATACCCATACATAGAGATACTGAAATTTCAGTACAAATACTGTGTTTCCCCTCTCTGCCATTTCTTTGTCCCTAGTCATGCTCTGTAAAACTATGCATTTTGTCTCTCCCTTTGTCATCATTTATAGTTCTTATTTGTCAGCGTGCTAATATCTGTGTTTGCTCCCTGTATCCATTACTTTGTCTCCTTAGGATAGTCTCCATTTTTATTCTGGGGGACACTCCCTCCCCAACTCCTTGTTAACATGTTTTAGGCAGTCTCATAGAGGGAGCCTTTCTTTCCCTAAAAATGGAACATCTAATTTTTAGCTAAGCAGCTGGTCACGCAGAATAAATACTACCTTGAAGGTGTGTGTAAACATGTGACAACGTCAGGAAAGGATTGAAGTCAGAGCATCGAGTGGTAGCTTCTGGAAAACTTTTAAACAGAAAAGCTCGTCCACACTCTTGGCTGAAATTTTTCTTCCTTTGCTCCGACCGGCTGCCAAGAATGTAGATTTGATGGCTGGAGTTCTGGCTGCCAGTTTATACAATTAGTATGATCCACCTATGTCAGAGACGGACAGGAGGGACGCCCAAAGGATACTCAGTCCCTGACTTCTTTGTAAACCAGAGCTGCCATATAGGCCCTGATCTGCCTCAAGACCTTCGTGCAAGAAACAACCTTCAGGACGCCTGGATGGCTCAGTTGGTTAAGCGACTGCCTTCGGCTCAGGTCATGATCCTGGGATGGTCATGATCCTGGAGTCCCAGGATTGAGTCCTGAGTTGGGCTCCCTGCTCAGCGAGGAGTCTGCTTCTCCCTCTGACCCTCCCCTCTCTCGTGCTTTCTCTCTCTCATTCTCTCTTAAATAAATAAAATCTTTAAAAAAAATCTTATAATGTATCTTTTTAACATCACTGTGATTTGGGGACTCTTATTCACATAGGAATTGAATCTTAATGGATACAATGGTGAAAGTCCATTCTAAGCTTAAGTTGGAGCACATGACCTAAGTCTAAACCAAAGAGCTGATGACATTCCTCTGTTTCAGAGGGACCCATGCGCTATACCAATATTCTAGATAAAATGGTATATTTGCAGCTATATCAAGAAACTGAATTTGCCATAAAATTTGATGAATGAAGTACAAAGATGCTGTCATTCTGACAAAAGCTGTTAGTATATTTTGGTTTAAGTACCAAATTCTAAAGGAGCCTGGGGCTGAGTCCTCCTTCATGGGAGGACTGCATATGATTTCAAGAGATGGCACTGAATGACGTCAGGGTTATGGATTTAAAACAAATATGTAAGCAGTCATGAACATTTCTTTGCAGGCACTGAAAGCTGTAATTAACGTTGTCTGATGTGAGTTTAACAAATTCTGGAATTCATGATTTGTAGAAAACTATGCTATTTGGTGCCTAACTGTATGATGCATTTTGTGACAAAGGATAATAACATTATCCATTGAGGTAGACAAACTTCACTCATCCAATCAACCAGTCCTTCTGGGTACCTTGCACAAAATGTCACAAACACAATGTCTTCTGACCAGTTTGGGAGAAAGAGAATAAAGAAGTTAGCAGCTTGTAAGGTGCAACAAAATCAAAAAAGTAAAAAAAAAAAAAAAGTAATAATAATAATAATGCCAGGAAATATTAGTTTCATTAGTAAGAATCTTCAATTCTCAGTTATTAAGTGCAATTCAAATAGAATTTACTGAGCACATGAGAATACTACTTAAAACACACAGGCCATGTCTAATACGTATATTTCAAGTAATCTGATAGGCATAAGGATATGTGACCAACATTGCATTGTGCATGCCTGACATCAGGAAATACTGTATATAGTCCAGATAGAGTAGTAAGCAAAAGAGACAGCAGTCTTTACATTTTAATGATGGGATCATATGGAGAAAGGAGCTAAGTCCGATTTTAGGGGTGAGGAGGGGAGGAGGCAGAAACATACTCCTCAGAAGAGAAGAAAACTAATCTCTGCAGTTTTGACCAGTTAAAGGGGAGGAAGAAAAGACAGTGCTCTGATGTCTCAAAAGATGAGAGAATATTACATTTGGGGCAAAATTCTATCATGCAGTAGGACTGAAGCTTAGACTCTACAAATGGGAAAGGCCAGAACTGAGCACAAGACGAAGAGGGCAGACACATGTGAATTTTCCCTCTTGTTTAAATCTGAAAAGATTCATCCAAATCTGAGAGATAAGACGTGGCCAATACAAAATGTTTCTATGCTTGTTTTTAATATTAACATTCTTTAATTTTGGACTAATGCATGATTAATAAAAATCCTTGGAATATATGAACAGCATAAAAAAGAGTAAAATATCATACTTTCTGACACACAGACATATCCAATATTACAGCTTTGGCATATCTTGTTCCCGTTCTTAAATTTTTTTCCTTATTTGAAATAATTTTCAATGTAAAATATTTTTGTAACATGATATCAAAAAATTATCATAACATTATTTAATGGCTACATAATATGTTAAGGTAAAGCTATGTTCCTGCTCATTTTTAAAATTAATGTATATAGTTCCTTAACATAAAAGAAAAAACACTAACAAATATATTGGATATAGGATTCCATACCAAAGTAAATGTACTTAGAGGGCTACACAAAGTGTGCTTTTTTTTTTTTTTAAGATTTATTTATTTATTTATTTGAGAGAAAGAGCAGAAGCAGGGGGAGGGAGGGAGGGGAGAGGATGAAGCAGACTCCCCGCTGAGCAGGGAGCCCAACTTGGGACTCGATCCCAGGACCCTGAGATCATGACCTGAGCTGAAAGCAGTCGCTTCACTGACTGAGCCACCCAGGTGTCCCCAAAGTGTGCTCTTTTGACATTAGTCCCAGGACATGCTTTGAAAAAAACAAAATAAGAAATGTTCCAATAACAAATGAGCTTGTGAAATAATGCATATAATATTTTTTCCACATGGAGAGTCCCATAAGAAAACAACATTGAGATTTCGATAACCATGCTTTAAAGAAAACAAGTTGGATTTTCTTTGCCTTTCCCTAAATAATTTTATGACAAAAACTTTTTATATACTTCCTATTTATCTAAATGTTACACACTCCACAGAATACCATATTAAAGAATCAAAAAAGCAGCGCAAATTAGGATGAGGTGAAAATTACTTAATATATTCAAATATTCCAATAAAAGTATAATCTGTAGACTTCTTACAATGCTTTTTTAGGAATAATGCATGCTAACATTAAAAAATGCAAACAAGACATGGGTGCTGTGTGGCTCAGTGGATTAAGCATCCGACTCTTGGATTTGGCTCAAGCCAACATGGGTCTCCTCAGGTTCTGTACTGGGAGTGGAGCCTGCTTAAGATTCTCTCTCTCCGTCTCCCTACTGCTCATACATGCATGCAACTCTCTTGAAAAAAAAAAAAATGCAAATATGACAAGCAATCAAAATCATACTTCTTCAACATATGCTAAGCTCTGTCGTTAAGAAATCACCATCATTAACATGTAAGGAACACCATATGAAGCATCTCCAAAATCATATATGCAGATACAAGGGCAGATAGGTAGATAGATAAATAAGTAATAATAGAGTTATAGATAAGTAGATGGCATTTAAATTTTGCATTATATGTTATATATTTAAGACGTATTCTAATATTAAATTTAACAGAAGCAATATAAACTGAGTGTAACCTAAACAAATTGGTAAGTTGCAAGTCAATTTTTCCTCAACAGATAAAATATTTTTTCATAAATAATCCCTCTAAAGTTAAGGTCAAATTTTGATATATAAAAAGAGTTTCAAGTCTTTTTTTTTTTTCTTTTCTTTTTAAGTAGGCTTCATAACCCAGTGTGGAGCCCAACACAGGGCTTAAACTGACAACCCTGAGATCAAGACCTGAGATGAAAAAATTAATTAGTTAATTAACTAATTTTTAAATTTTTTTTAAAAGACTGAAGCTGGAATGCTTAACCAACTGAGCCACCCAGGTGCCCCAAAGCTTCGAGTCTTTTTAAACTACATGATTAGACTTCAATATTATACATTTCCCAATTGCAATAAAAGATGAAGAATTTAGCTAGCTTAGACTTCTTTCCACTTCTACTAGATTGCAAAGTATTGGAAAGAATTTTTCTTGAGACCAGTATGTCTGTGCAGATTATACTCTATTTCAGGGAAAATTTCCTTTTACATCTTTGAATATTTTTGTGTTCCACATATACTTCAAAACTCCAATTATACTTCATTTTATTTTCTTTGACTATTTCCACCTATCATCATTTTTATGTCTTTATTGCTTTCTCTTTAAGTAATTTCCTCAAGTCTATATAGTTGGGTTTTCAATTGTTTTTATTATATTTTTTATAATATCTTTATCTCATCACTGTCTTTGTAAAAGAGAGGTCACATTTTTTTGGTCATTTCTTTGCAATTTGAGGAACGAGTTATCTGAAATCCTGTTTTGCCTCCACAGGTAATTCTTCCATAATGTATGTTCTGTAAATATCTTTTTTTCTTCTTTTACAATTTCTATTCTTAAGGCCACATGTTTTATCCCCCCTGCTTATGAGTTATCTTTAAGAGATGGCAGCCTGTAGACTAAATACTGTTGAATGGGCCGATAAGGGGACAAGAAAGGGAATGAGCTCCAGCTTGGAATGGTATTGTGTGGAGCACCCTCTTACCAAGTCTGCTATGTCCTTTTGGTACAAACCTACCCCCATCTCCACACCTCTAAGTGTTGGCATTGAAGCAGTGGTGGGTTAGCGTAACTCACTGTTAATCTCGAGACAAAAGTCCTTCATATTAAGACCTGATGATGGATGCTTCCTCTCCTTTGTTCATCCCTCTTGACTCCCAGCACTCTCCTTGGCAGAGAAGGTTCAGCTACGGAAACTGACATTCATTTGGATTCTCCTGCGGCAGCATATTCACCGCCGAGTTGTGAGACTGAATTCAATTTCCACACCTATGTCTCCCGATGCTGTCATGGCCTGTCCTAGAGCTCAGATCTCCTCACCGTACTATAAGGATGATGAGATAACTGCCACAACTGTGAGTCTTCCTTTATGGATGCGTTGTGTCATTTCATCTCTCAGGCTGTTCTCCAGTTGTGACCAGAACTACTCACAGCATGTTTGGCTGTGGCTGATACATCACTGGGAGCACTGGCCATCAATAGATTTTGAAGGAGGAATATAGGTTTTAAAAGCTCTCCATGCTGGAACCCATAACTGGAAACGTGATTTCATTCTTATAATCCTTAAAATGTTGTAGGTGTATTTAAGGTGTATGCAAGGTATTATCAGAAAAGAATTTGAGTCTATTTGTTTATTCTTAACTTAGCAAACATTTCTAAAATCCTTAGTCTGTACCATAAACTATGTGCATTACCAGAAATGAAGAAATGAGCTTCGTGTTATCATCAGAGGGCTCACCAATTGTGTAACGAAGACAAATACAGACAAATAAGCAGATGTGTGTGTGTGTGTGTGCACGCGCATGTGTGTTTCAACGCCACAAATACTCCAATAGCAGTAGAGGAACTCAGCAGAGGCAGCAAATGAGTTATCACTGCAAAGGGAAGACGATATCTGAATTGTGCCTTAAAACATTAATGGGAATTTATGACTTAAGATCTCTCCATTTGTTGTAGTGCAGTGAGCACCATTTTATTTTTGGAAGACAGGGTACATGGAGGAGGGACATGAGTGGGTTTGGATAGACAGGCTTAGGACAAGATCATTAAGGACTTTGAGTTTTACCCAAAGAGAAATAAATAGAGGATAATGCAGGACATAATTCTGAGATTCTAATGAACTACAAGATGCAAGACTGACCCATTCCATCACACAGTGAGTCTTTCTCAAAGTTGGATGCTAGTTTGCTAATTCTACAGTTCCCGACTAACAGATCTTATCATCACAGCTTCACCTCTGTCCCGCCAAGCATAACTACTCCAACCAAATAATACTATTATATCTTAATGCTACTCGGATACCACAATGTGTAAGGATTTCTATTCCATTATTTAATTAGCTTCACAGCAATATGTAAATTAAGTATCTCCACTCAAAACTACAGTGGTAGGCAACGTCTGAACAGTTATTGAACTGTTTTGTTACTCTTAGGTTAAATTCGCCAAATAGGTGTTTCTTTCAAACATACTTGAGGTTTAATAGAAGTCCTAAGTAGGGGCGCCTGGGTGGCTCAGTCGTTAAGCGTCTGCCTTCGGCTCAGGGCATGATCCCGGCATTATGGGATCGAGCCCCACATCAGTCTCCTCCGCTATGAGCCTGCTTCTTCCTCTCCCACTCCCCCTGGTTGTGTTCCCTCTCTCGCTGGCTGTCTCTATCTCTGTCAAATAGATAAATAAAATCTTAAAAAAAAAAGAAGTCCTAAGTAATGTAACTTGCAAATAACTCTTATTGCAATCATTTCATTTTTTCCAAATAACTTTGCAAATATTTATTTCTTGTGATTTCCTGCTTATAAAATCCCAGGTGGAGTTGGTGGATGAAGTTCATTCTTTTCCCCATACCTATTTAGCCAGCTTTATGAGTTCTTGAGGGGTAGGTTTTGCTTCAGAGTCTCCAAATGTTCAATTAGAGACAGAATTAGAAGGTCACTAAATTCAATTTATACTATTGCAAAATTACTGATAATTTCCAATAAGTGCAAGAAGAAGAAAACGGTGTCCAAAATATTTTGGAGAAATACCAGTATGAGCAGAACGCAAGCAAGTAAAGTGAGTAATAAACAATATTAAGAAAAGATCTAGTAAATTTTACAATACCTAGCCCTGCTTCTTTAAAACTTTTTTCTAGAATGGTATTGTGTGACTTTACTATTCTGCAAAGGCTCATCTATATTGAATGGAAACAAAAATATGGGAAAATTTACCCTATAGAGTGGAGATCACACATTGTATGATTCCATTTCTAAGAAATGTCCAAATAAAAGAAATCCATAGAAGTCAAAAGTAAATTGGTGATTGTTTAGGGTTAGGAATGGTAGTGGGTTGGGTGGTAAGGGACTTTTAATGGGTATGGAGTTTCTTTTGGGCGTAATAAAATTATCTAAAATTAGATTGTGGTAATGGTTGCATACTTTGCTGAATATACAAAAAACTACTGATTGTATACTTGAAAACAGTGGTTTCCATGGTATGTGAACCATATCTCAATGTAGTTGCTTTTCAAAAAGTAGAGTGACAAGAACTAAATTGTGAATTTTTCTAATGCAAAGAAAATACATAGGAGGGGTGACACAATTGGCTACAATGAGAACTGGGCTCAGATGCCATATTGACTATTCCTTTTCCTTCTGTTTCTCTGAATAGTGCCATTCTGATGACTAATTGCATCCGCTGACATCACAAGATTTTTAGGCTGTTTTCAACCACCCTTTGTGATTTGGCTGTTGTGAAAGAAGAATACTTCTAAACCCTGTGAAATCAAAACAATTTCTGGATATCCAGGGAGGTAAGACTGCTGAATTTAAAACGCAGACAACAAACATCTTCAAATCTTCATATTCAAGGGCAAGAGGATAGATCATGGTGCATTATTAACCCTATTCTTCATTCCTTTCAGATACCACCTTTCCCTAGGAATGGGACTTACGTTGTTTTGGTGACTGTCAAGAGCTGTGTGTGAAGAAGTTGTGAAATACATTATCTTATTGAAGAGTATCATCAGCACAGAACTTTGTGAGAGTCCGCTCTTTGAGCTGGGCATGAGAAAACATGTTTCTCATGCCCCCAATACTATAAGGCCTCATAAGTCAACCATGCCTCCAAAGAACCAGCAATTTGGACTCAAGTGTGTTGTCCTGGTAACAACAGAAGTGTCAGGGACCTAAGGGTAGGGGGTTTCAGCAGTCTAGAGAAGTGAAGGCTCAGTTTTAACCCTTTTCAATGATTTGTTGTTAATTCTTGTTATTTTCACATCGAAATGTTGTTATCCAATCTTGATCACCTATTCCCAAAATTCAAGCCAATGTGAGGTGATTATACTGAAGAATAGTTACATAGACATTTTTGTTGTATCAGTGGCTTTCACATTACCTTTAAAACATTTAATCGCTCTTAGTATTCTAATCTTTGGAATAAAGCAACTACTATATTGTCTTCATACAGTCACTGTTTATAAGAAAGAGTAAAACTTACATGCTTTGAAATGACATGTTGAAATCAAACATTCTACACATCAAAATTTGCGATTAACCAGAATAATATTAAACTCATTTTTTAAATCTTACTAGTAGAAAACAGGGACAGCTTTTGGTGAATTATCACAGCAGTATCTTTCAAGTTAGTTCATTTCATCAAATATCTCATTAGTAACTATCGTATACCCATCTCCAGAATTGAGCTGTTTACAGTCTTAGGGGGAAAGAAGACCTCTGCACTTTTGGAGGATTCAAGATGCTAGGACAATTTTTGAAATGGAAGATCAGTTTAAGCTGATTAGTTCAAGGAAGAATTTATTTTAAAAAGGTGGGCTGGGGGGCAGGGAATCGAGTTGAGTATTAAAAAATAAGTAAAAATAAAAGACACCACTTATATAATGAAAACTTAGCCCATATGGATAGCTGATATTTGCGATGTATGTATCATATGAAAGACTTGTCCAGAATATATTAAAACTTCTAGGTATCGTTGAAAAAAAGATGAGATAACTCAACAGAAAAGCAGGAAAGGAGTTGAGGAGATACTTCACAAATGAGGAAACCCCAATGACCAAAAGAGTCTTGTTTTTTAAAATGCTCAACTTCATTAAGCAGCAGATAAGGCAACTAAATGATATAAATACATGTCTATCAGAAGAAATAAAACAAAAGACAGGCAATGCCAAATTTTTGGAAGGATGCGGTACAATCAGAACTCTCATGTGCTGCTGGTCTAAGTATACATTTATATAGACAATTTGTAAAAATGATCTGAAGTATCTACTAAGGGGAAAATATAGATAGATAAACTCATCAATTCCATTATTAGGTTTATACTTAGCACCCAGACAGGTTTACCAAAGTGCAGGTACTAGAATGTTTATAGAGCCACGGTTCATAATAGCCCCAAACTGCAAACTGTACTATTAATGATGGCTATTGACACTGAAATGATAAATAAATTATGGTATTATTTTCATAAAAGCAGTATATAGCTATAAGAAGAAAAATCGAAATGACATACAACAACATGAACGAATCTAAGAGACATAATGTCAATGGCAAGAAGTTATCAGAGACTATGTACTTACTGTCCCATGTATACACAGTACAAAACAGATAAAACTAACCTGTGCCATTAGAGATCAAGAAAGCAGTTACCTTGAGTGTGAGAGAGTGATCAGTGACTTAGGACCATATGGGCTCTGGAAGTGACGGAAATGGTCTATTTCTGGATCTCAGTGCTAGTTACACAGTATGCTTAGTTTGAGAAAAGCCATTGAGCTGTAACCTGATGATACATGAACAATAGATGCATACTGTAACTCAATAAGGGTTTTTAAAAGTGGGGCAAAAGAGGTTTAGAAAAAAGTAAGAAGATTAATTTCTTTATTAACAGATACTTTTCACAGTCAAGTATTTTCAGGAAAAAAAATGCTTTCTTAAATGAAAATAAAGATGAAAAGACAGAAATTTAAACACTAAAAATGTCACCAGAGCTGGGTCTTTTTCACAGTTTATATAATGCAATCTGCTTAAGCTGATCTATTCTAAACAGCCTTTCACCACCATGACAGTCCAAAATCAACAACTCTTATTTATATATGTAAGGTCATTCCAGGGGACACTTGAGTCATCAAAGACAGGCAAAGATGTGTTTAATTTCATTTATGTCTATTTGCTTAAATCTTCCCTCTTTGAACATCAGTAGAACCATGTGTGATATCTAAGGAAAAATATTTCAGATTATTTTGCTTAAGTAGGTGGTCATGCAAGGGTCTATGGCCCACTATTTATATTTTAAACACTTGCTATTTTATTTTAGAACCATGTAATTTTCTTCTCTATTTTCTGTCTTCTTTTTTTCATGGTGAATAATATTTCATTATACACATCCCCAACATACAGAATATTTTAAAGCATCCATACATCACTTTAAAAACGAGAGATAACAGAATAGTAAAGTAGGAAAAGTTGAATAGATGATGCCAAAAGACATGTTTTTTTATAATGCTCAACTTCATCATGCAACAGTAATGCAAAAAAAACCACAATATGATACCAAACGTGCATTAAAATAGATAAAGCAAAAGTCACCTGATGCCAAGTTCTACCACAATTTCTTTATCCATTTTTCTGTCAAGACTTTGTTGGTTTCCATGTCTGGGTTATTGTGAGTAACACTGCTATGAAAATGGAAGTATGGTTATCTTTTTGAGATGATAAATTTCTTTCCTTGGATTTATACCAAGGAAATGAGACTGAGACTGTGTTCATTCTATTTTTAATTATTTGAGGAATTTCCATACTTTTCTTCCACAGTGGCTGTATTAAAACTCTTCATAATAGAAAATTTGAAGCAAATGTTAGATTCCTCATACTGGTTGTTTTTTTGTTTGCTTATTTGTTTGAGGTTTTATTTATTTGACAGAGAGAGAGAAAAGGAACCTGGGATCATGACCTGAGCCAAAGGCAGACACTTAACTGACTGAGCCACTCAGGCGCACCTCTTCTGTTTGCTGAATGCAATTAATATTTGACTAGGAAAGCAGACGTCCAAGAGACCACATGACAGCCAGAGTAGTCACACATTCCCTCATATCCTAAGTAGGAAACTTAAATACAGAGAAGGGAAACAACTTATGAGGATGATGGAGTTAGGGAAAAGAAAAACAAATTTAAAACAGGTCTCATTTCAACTGCTAATATTTACTCTACATCATCACTCCAAAAGAAAGGACAGTGCAGGGGCACCTGGGGGGCTCAGTCCATTAAACATCTGCCTTCGGCCCAGGTCATAATCCCGGGGTCCTGGGATCAAGCCCCACATTGGGCTCCCTGATCAGCAAGGAGTCTGCTTTTCCCTCTCCCTCCGTCCCTCTCCTCTCTCTGTCATGTTCTCTCCCCACTTCCCTCTCAAATAAATAAAATCTTTAAAAAAAAAAAAAAAAAGGACATTGCCTATATATATCCTGGGTTTTTTTTTTTTATTTCTATCCCACCAGCCAAACAAATAAATTATTATCAGTCCCTACTCCACTGCCATGCAAACATAGGCCAGCCATTACCTTGACACAGTTATCAGAGACACTGCCTGAGCCTGAGTTAAAATCTATTGGACTTCAAGACCAGCATTGTTACTCTAACATTCAAGCAGCTTCCTGGGGAGTACAGATTTGAGTCTGCTTCCCCGAGTACAGGTCTTTGAAATATAGTTGTGCCTGGACTTCCCCACATTATATATGACAGTGCGGAGTCAGTCACACCATCATAGCTCTTTCTTTCTTTCTTTTTTTCTAAGATTTTTTTATTTGTTTGACAGAAAGATTGAGAACACAACCAAGGGGAGTAGCAGAGGGAGAGGGAAAAACTGGCTCTCCATTGAGCAGGGAGCCCAATGTGGGGCTTGATCTCAGGACCCTGGAATCATAACCTGAGCTGAAGGCCGACGCTTAACCGACTGAGCCACCCAGGCGCCCTCACAGCTATTCTCCTTAAATCAGAAAATCCATCAACTACACAGGACATTAATTACAGAGCATCATTGCTTGAGGCAGTTTTTAGCGCATAGAAAAATCACTTAGAGTCTGTCCAACCAAGGGAGAATAAAGCAAAGCAAACAAAAAGCAAAAACAATGGAAATAAAAGCTTTTGAAATTTTCTCATTGATAAAAATCAAGTTCCTGGAAAGAAATTTTGGTAGGAGTTTATACCTTCTCCCGTGATATGCTTCACAACAAAAGAAGCACATGTATCATGATAAATCTAGAAACATTTAAAAAGACAATCAGGGAATATCAAAAATAAAGTACATATTATGACACAAGAAAATCACCACTCTTTCAATATTATCTACAGATACGCAGTTTCTTTTCCCTTCCCAACAAAAATTAAGAAACAAACATTAATACTGAATAACATCAAGTCTAAAAGTCTCTATGTCTGAAATTAACAGACACACAAACAGATCACTTTTAAGTGTTAACGTGTAGCTGAAGAATTAACATAAACCAGTATCCCAATCAACTATTTTCTTTATTAAACCAGGATGATCAAAATCAGAATAAATAAGCACAAAGAATGACATGAAGTAGACATTTCAAACATAAAGTGCTTTGGTAAAGTTCTCTTTGATGAACTTTTCCAAAACCAATGGTGAAATGTTTCCTTAAGCCAAAGAGAGTCTATGTGCTACCAGACAAAGCAACCCAGCTATGATTTTCTCAAGGTTTTGAATGTCTAGTCTAGCTTTTCTCACAGAGCTGATGGGAGAAATCCAAAGCACAAAGAGGTTAAGAAGAACGAATTGTAGGCACACGGGCACACACAAAACAGCCACCAGCCTTTGCTGACATGCAAACTGCCCGCGGGCACTTATGCTACTTAATTTTGTTGCTTCCTCCATTTCTTTACACCCAATGAACAACAAATAAAAACTGAAAGTATAGAAACTAAAATTAGACATTAGATCATTTAAACCTGGGGCCTTGAAGTAAATTGCCTAGGAGACAAAACTGGAAGAAAATATTAATACAAAACAAAAAGGTATTTTCGATTAGCCAGAATTTACACCTACTAAATCCCACTTAGATTTCTCTTGAAAGTGAAGCTGATACAGTAAAGCCTTTATTACCTCTAACTCCAGGTGGAATAATTACATTTTGTTCTAGAAAGTTGTTTCAAAATTAGTCAGTAATTGGTTCTGGCTCTGGGAAAGGAACACATGAGGATACTTAGTTTTCATCTAAAGAAAAAGCATAAAACATTTTTGCTTAAATTTTCTATTTCTGTTACTACTAAATGACTGGCAAGGAGATTGACTCCTCCAAACTTTTTCTTAAGGGGCCCTATTCATTAGAGGGGATAATGCTCAATCTGCCATATTACTGAAATGTTCAACATATGCATATTGTTTATAAAGCCACGCAATAAGGGCAATAATTAAACAGAACACATGGAAGAAAATCACTTGAAATTTCAGTATATAACCCTATCTCTTAATTAAATTGGATATTAGATAAGTCCTTGAAAATTAAGGCATTACTGTATTATTTTTGAGTCTCTATCTTTCTCAAATCTATCTACCTATCTTGGAAGATAGAATCTTTACAGAGGCGATGAAGTTAAAATGAGGTTGTTAAAGTGAACCCTAATCCAACATAACTAGTATCTTTATAAAAAGGGGAAACAGGGAGACAGACATGTACACAGGGAAAATATCAAATGAAAATCAAAGCAGAGATTAGACTGATCCTTCAATAAGCCAAGGAACATCAAAAGTTGCCATCAAGCTATGAGAGCCATGGTAGAGAATCTCTCTCATACTGCTCAAAAAGGACCAACACTGCCAGGACTTTGATCTTGGACTTCTAGCCTCCAGAACTGCGAGAAAACAAATTCCTGTTGTTTAAACCACCCAGGTTATGGTGCTTTGTTACAGCAGCTCTAGCTGACTCATACACCATACTTTATTCAGTTTTCATAGTTTTACATAATGTTCCTTTTCTGTTCCTGGATCCCACATTACATTTAGTTATCATGTCAAGGCTCCTCTTGGTTGTGATAGTTTCACATACTTTTTTTTTTTTTTTTTAACCTTGATTGTTTTGAGAAATAATGGCCAGGTATTTTGTAGGATTCCCCACTATTAGCATTTGTTGGATATTTTTTAAATGGCTAGGCTGTCGTTAATGAGTTTTTCAGAAGAAGACCACAGAGGTGAACTGCCTTTTTCATCCCTTCATAGCATCTTGAGATTTATATACTATCAACATGATTTATCACTGTTGATGTTGACCTTGATCAGCAGGATGAAGTTGTTTTGTCAGGTTTCTCCATTGTAATATCACTCTGGTTTATCCTCCTTTTCACACTATACTCTTTGAAAGGAAGCCATGTGCATCACTCACACTTATGCTCCCCTCCTGAGGGCATAGTATTCACACAAAATTATTTACAATTATCTGCATGGGAGATTTGCCTCTTCTCCCCCACTTATTTGCTTATTCAAATATTTCGTTATATCAGTAAGGACTTGTGGAAGTTTATTTTATACCTTGGGCTATAATCCAATAATAATTTATTTTATGATCCAAATTGTTCTACCTTTGGCCACTGGAGTTCTTTCAGTTGGTTCCTGTGTACCTTTGACAGATCTGTATCAATGTGGTGTTTGTGTGTGTGTGTGTGTGTGTGTGTGTGTGTGTGTTTTACTTCCTTACTTTCTGGCACTTATTAGATGCTCCAAGATCATCTTGTATAGTCCCTGTTCCAGTGTTAAAATCAGCCATTCCCAGGGATCTTTGGTTCTTTTTATTAGAAACCAAGGTCTGCTCATTGCTACTGAGCTGCCATTGTTTTTAGGCTATCCCAGCTGACAGTACAAAGAAACACGGGTGTGTGTGTTCTGACCCATGCATACACACCCATTTATGATTATTTTGACATGTAACCATCTGTATTTATATTAAGCTCGTTATGAGTTCTTATTGAGTTCTCCAACTCTAATCCATTACCTCATGGATCTTTCAACCCTCCTCCCCTTGCTAATCTCAAAATCCATTACAACAGTTAGAAATCTGGCTCCTAACAGCCACCATTTACTTACTTAATTGTTCATTTCTATTACACATGCATAGTAGCATCAGAATTTACTTGTACCTTGGTAGGAAACAACTCTATTAACTAGTTCAGTGTATATATGCAGTTCCTCTTGACCTTAGTCTTAGACACTCCATCCGTACCCCAAGTTACTTGGTCAGCGCCGTTTACACCCTTCCTCTTAAAAGAGCTTGTTTCACACATTTGTAATACAGTTAAGAGTCTCTTGTCAAAATCTGCATTCTTTCATGGGACTCCCCCCACCCCAGTCTTCTAAATAAATTTGTATGTATTAATGTTCACTCTTTGTGCTTTAAATTTCTGTGAGTTCTGACAAATGCATGATGTCACGTGTTGACCATTACAGTGTCATACTGAATACTTTATCTTAAAAAAAAGAAAAAAACAAACCCAAAACTTTGTTTCACTTATTCAACCTCAATCCCTTCCTCTGAGCCTCTGGCAATCACTTCTATTTTTATAAAGTCTTTATTTTTATGTTTTCCAAAATATTCTATAATTGCAATCATATAGCATGTAAGCTCTTTGGACCTTTTGTTTTCTTATTGTTAAGAGTTGCTAGTGTATTTTAGATATAAATCCTTTATGAGATAAAAGTTTTAGTAAGACTTTGAAGTAGCTCTAAAATTACTGGGGAGCTATGAATTTTAATGTGTGTTTTAAAGAAAATTTTAAGAAATACTGTAAAAAAAATCAATGGACAACTCTTCAATCACTGCAATCTACTTGTACTAACGAAAATGTGTGAAAACCAATATGCTCAAAATTTAAATTATTTAAAATATGATAAAGCTATAGCACTATAGAAAAATATATTTTTTGGCTAAGTGAAAACAAAGTTACCATTTTTCTGTGCCATTTCTCATGCTCTACAACAGAATAAAAAACATTTTAATTCCTTGAAATGATAGTAGTAAAAGCTGATAAATAATAAAATCAAAGAGCTATTGCACATGAGGCACGTAACATGGAGCCTAGCAAGAGTAAGCCTTGATAAATATTTGCTCTTATTATTTTCTTTTTACAAAAACCAATATTCATACAAAATATAATTTGAGAATATAGAAAAATTGGCTTAACACATTTCATAATAAATAGAAACCATTTTCATTATTTTTGCATCAAATTTGATCCTAAATAAGAGTTACTTACCTCATTGCATAACTACAAATAACCACCCTATAAAACATTACTAGAGCAACAGGTTAATGAAGTTAACAATGAACTTACCAACAAAATAGTTAAAATACAGTTTTTCATTCTAAGTTCATTTGAAATTACTCCCCCCATGTTTAACTAGCAAATTTTAGATTAGAGATAAATTTTTACTCTAATGCAGCTGTCAAAAGCTTCATAGAATGATTATGAGGATGAAAACATAATTTTCTACAGTTCCTTTTTTTCCTACTCAAATTCAGAAACTAGAAATACCATTTTTATTCTGTGTCTATGATTCATGAACGTTTTCAAAATCAAAACTCTAAGAGGCTTATAATTATAGCAAGTTAGACATCATCAACTCCCAAGACCTAGGATCTCAATTTATCTGGTATCATTTCATAATTATTACTTTATTATTTAATCTTAGATGAGAAATATCATGACCTTACATTTTGAGAATATTCATGTCAAAGGAGTTTTTATAATCATTCCAATGATGATAACCAACAAATTAAGTTAAAATAATTAAGTCCTAGATTCCAAACACTACTATTTCTCTTGTACTACAGAGGTGGGGGGGGGGAGCACTAGTGGAACCAGTTTTCACCCATGGCAAACTCTGCCTATCCAAAATATTTTTTAATTGTAATGAACTGTGAGCAAATGAAATTCAACTGTTATTACCTGAAATCGGCTCATTAATTCCTAGTATTAACTAGCCTTAACCTCTTCTAAGAGACACATGCTTAGAATGCTTTAAGTGACATGGTTTATTGTAAATTGTATTAGGACACAAGGGAATTAGCATAACAGAGGCAGAGCTAGCCCTCAATAACTCATTATCACAAAGACTGAATTCCTCTATTTTTGTGTCTTTCTGTTTTAAAAATAAAGACAATGATACCAATGATACAAACTGAAGAGCCAATACTTAGTGAAGACAAGGGCTGTACTCTCTGCCTGCCATTGTATCACCTGTCAGGTCTTAGAGGCAAGCTCAACAACTTCATTAGGCAGATAAGAAAATGCAAAGTTAAGGAAGTATAGAAAGCTGCCCTACTAACCCCACTGGGGAATGGCAGACTCAGGATTTCAACCCCATGGTTTCCCTCCAGAGTATACTCTGTATGCCATTCTATTCTTCAGTTTCTAAATTTCCTACAGCATTTCCATCTAAAATAGTTTCACCCTCCTTTCTAGCTCAGGGCATCTCACTACTGAAGCAGAAAGTTTTGACTCATATATTTTAATGGCACCCTTAGTCTTTTTATCACCAGTGGTACGGAGTTAGTAACAAGATTAAAGATATGGTCTTCCTGCTGAGGAAGAAAACTCTTGTCTTTTGCATGAGTTTGACTTATGTCAGGCAACTAAAATATAAGGTCATTTCTAAAAATACTCTGGTTAATAAAGATTAACCTCACCTTCAACTAGCATCACATTGTGTGTTAACTGGAATTTAAACAAAAACTCGAAAAAACAAACAAATCAAAACCAAAACCAGAACAAAACCAAAATAAACCTAAACCTCATGTCAGAGTGCATCTAATTAAGTAACTAAATAGTTACTGAAATGGGAACACTCAAAGTTCCTACTTATGAGCATTACATGATTCAGGCACATGAATGCACTCCACAAAGTGACTGTCACACAGTAGGTCCACTTAAGTGTCTCTTACATCCTCACCATCACCATCATCATGCTAGGCTGAAGTCTGGCCCAGTCGAATTTTTAATGAGTATTTCTACTTTTAATATGTCTATATTAACACGTAAATTAGTATATATAATACACATAGTTGACCCTTGAACAATGCAGGGGTTAGTGGTGCCAACTCCCCCAGTTAAAAATCCACATATAACTTCTGAGTCCCCCAAAACTTAACTATCATCATCCTACTGTTGACTAGAAGCATTACTGATAACATAAAGTTGATCAACACATATTTTGTGTGTTACGTGTATAATATATTGGAATCTAACAATAAAGTAAGCTAGGAAAAAGGAAGTATTAATAAAATCGTAAGAAAGAGAAAATACCTTAACAGTACTGTACTATATTTATTTTTAAAAATCCATGTAGAAGTGGACCCATGCAGTTCAAACACATTGTTCAAGGGTCAGCTGTGTGTATGTCTATGCATATATGTATGTGTATATGTATGTGTGTATATGTATGTCTGTGTAGGTATGTGTGTATATAAGTATGTGTGTATGTAGGTATGTGTGTATTATGCATGCCTATGTATGTGTGGATGTGTGTATGCATGCATGTGTTTGTGTGTTTGTTTATAAGAGTGTGTGT
Source organism: Ursus maritimus (assembly GCF_017311325.1). Taxonomy (NCBI): domain Eukaryota; kingdom Metazoa; phylum Chordata; class Mammalia; order Carnivora; family Ursidae; genus Ursus; species Ursus maritimus. The sequence goes on from NW_024426663.1 coordinate 70,111,181, forward strand.
ATACAGGTATGTGTGTATGTAGGTACGTGTGTATGTCTGTATATATATGTGTGCCTATGTGTGTACCGACGTGTGTATGTGTGTATGCAGCACATAAGGGAAATTTTAACCCCCTATATCCTTATCTCCAACCACATCACCCTACTGGAATTATCCTTCCCCAGCTGAGTGACTGATTAACAGATTCAAAGGCCATTTCTTATTCCCTCTACTTCTGGACTTCTTTAGAACATTGGATGCACATCAACCCATTTTTCTTGAACCTCTTGTGTTTAAACATCTCCAAATCCACCCTGCACGGCAGGCTGACCTCTCACAAACGTTCTTCCATCACATCACTTCTCTGCTGAAAACCATTCATGTCTCCTCATTGATTCATGGAAACATTAAAAACTCCTTACTAGGTGCTGTGTTCTCCATCCTTCATAATATTATCTGCACTCATCTTTATAACATTCTCAGAACAAAGGAGACTAAAAGTGTCACATCGTGATCAGATATTTTAGCAGCAAGTTTCCAGTTCTCTCCCTGACAAAATATATAATTACCCATTATTAGAATCTCCTTTTCCCCTCTCTGGTTTTCTAACTGAGGCTTCTCAGTGACTACTTTGAGCTGAGCTAAGTATTTGTATAATAACTGTTTCCCCTACTTGAGCTAACTTGACCAACAGCCACAATTAAGTACAAACCTGTAACCAAGTACCATTCTGAACCACATACAAGAGAAATCTCACATTCATGACTTTGGGCAGCTGAGTGAGTTCCATCTCAACTGGGACACCTTGCTCATCATTGGTTTCAAAAATAGCTGTCATTTCCTAGATGGTGTGTGTATGTGTGTGTGTGTATATACATACATATATATATATATATATATTACTGTTGTTTCTTTTTTGTTTTAGGTCTAAGTTAGTTTGATCTAAGCACAACCATGTCTGGTCAGTTCAAAGACAGATAGAGGAAGATGTCTTCAAAGCTCAAGTCCATAGAACCTAACTGTCCCTCTCAGCATCCCAATCAAAAACAAAACACAGGTTATGAGGCAAGATTTTCTGTTATTTTATGTGATTTCCATTATTTGAAGAACCCTATTTCCACAGCTATTATTTTCCAGTTTCTTCTCATGGCTTCCCAGGTATAATCTGGAAGTAATTATATATTCCTAACTTATTTCACTTTCACAAGGGTCTTATCTTGTCTAATTTTGCCCCAGAGTAGACAATTCTTCTTCAAAATGATACACTCTCTTGCTGGAATTTTCTTTAATTGCCCAATAGCAAAATCCTAAATGATACATGACTGTGATCATTTTAACGGTCTTTCATTTGCACTGATTTCTCCACATCCATTTTACATTAAAAATTCTAAGTTTCTTCAGGAAGAGATTCAGTTCTTCCTGGCACTGAACAACTTTGATGAAAGAGGGGAAATCCTTAAGTCACCTGAATAAAAAGGAAACTGGAGTTAAATATCATACAATTCTGAGGAAGTCAACCTCAATGAATATTTCACAAGTAAATGGAAAAAAAAAATTAAAGCCCACCTCCTGGGTCTGTATTAATGTAGGGTACTAACTCATCCCTTAAAAAAAGGCAAAATGGGATTAGTAATTCCACACCATTGTTCACTAGGTTCTATCTGGTTCTCTTTTTTAAAGCTCTCATAAACTTCTAAGATCAAAGAGATAAAGTATATGTTCATATTTGGAGTATTCCTAATCAAGAATATTCTATTTTAAATTACTTTTATAGATTTTGAGAGGCAATATACCTGCACGAAAGTGAATTTTGAACTACAAATTTAAACCAAGTGGAACCGAATATGGTTACAGGTTTAAAGTATGGGTAGCCCTGAATTCTACAGAGTTTGTAATTTGGTTTAAATTATATCAGGATGAATTAATAACTTGCCTTACCAGGCTCTTACATTAAGTTTTGAAAAAAATCAAAAGGTAAGGCTGAATACATTTTTCCCAGATGTTCTTTGACCACTCGGTTAATTTGTTTCAAATTCCTACAAAAATATATAACCAATCAAAACCATGCTGTTAAATGCTTTGCTATAGAAAGTTCTCAAATTTTTCACAACAAAAATTAATGAAAAATGATTTAGACTATGAACTATGTTCATTTGTATGCATTTTCTCTGGGTTCAAACATGTTCTAATTTTTATTACATCATAAGGTTAGGGGAGAAATTTTTCAGATCTTTTCTCAACAAGTCCATAGAAAACTATACAAGAAAATCTGATTTGAAATTAGACTTTGGAAAATCTGAACTTGAAAATACCTTCTGGTAATTTTTCACTACTTATTTCCCACAACAACAAAATTCTGAAGAGCGATAATGCATATGTAGCTTCCTTTTTGTACATACTTTTTGGTCATAAACAGAGCTCCTTCCACCTATTGTTGCTGTTTGAAAATAAATTTTTATAATGTAAACATAAATAGCAGGGCACCTGGGTGGCTCAGTTGGTTAAGCGTCTGCCTTCAGCTCGGGTCATGATGTCAGGGTCCCGGGATCGAGTCCTGCATCCAGCTCCCTTGCTCAGCGGGGAGTCTGCTTATCCCTCTTCCTCTGCCTCTCCTCCCTGCTTGTGTTCTCCCTCTCTCTCTCTCAAATAAGTAAATAAAAATCTTTAAAAAAAGAACAGTTATTTATGTTAATTATTTTACATTACAGATGAAATCAGTGGTATTCTGTTTTTTTGGTTTTTTTTTTTAAGATTTTATTTATTTATGTGACAGAGACAGCCAGCGAGAGAGGGAACACAAGCAGGGGGAGTGGGAGAGGAAGAAGCAGGCTCATAGCAGAGGAGCCTGATGTGGGGCTGGATCCCATAACGCCGGGATCACGCCCTGAGCCGAAGGCAGACGCTTAACGACTGCGCTACCCAGGCGCCCCGAAATCAGTGGTATTCTTAACAACATCCAGAACAAGATAGGAAAAGCTTAATGAGAATTTTAACACATGGTTTGACAATCTAAAATAAATACTTTAATTACACTGACTATAATTATCTGAACTGTGTCATTGTTTCCTTAATTTTCTATATCTCAATTAAAATAATCCAAACTCAGTTTCAAATCTCTGGTCAAACTGATTAAAAAATGCCTTTTTTTTTTTTTTAGCCTTTTCTTTTTAAGATAAAAGAAACTTATGGTTACAATGTGATTTAAATGTTACTAGGATTATGTTACTTCTTTGCACTATTCAGAACAAGAACTTCATGAATAACTCTACTATTGGGTAAAAGATCTATATCTTCTGTGTTTCCCCTCCTTCAAATATCAAACCAAAAAAAATGTGTGAGAGTACCTTATTATGAATAATAATCAACAGTTTAAAAACAAAAAATTAAGACTTGTGTTTGACTTTTCTATCATATTCTAGAACTATTCCAAAACACATGTTTTAAAGTCAATACCATCAACAATTTTCCCCACATAGAGTTGGAAAATAATATATGTGACATACAGAAGCATTCAAGCTCCTAATATAAACATCTGTCCTATTTAATTTCAAGTTAAATTTTGTGTTTTACTTCATTTGAGTTCTCTAGTTCTTCCTGTAAATTCTTGATTTTCTATATTTAACCATCAAACATACATACAAGTATCCAGAGATTACCCACTATGTGATTTTGAAAAGTTTAAATTAGCAAACACAGACATGGATATAAATTTCTTAATGCATGGTATGGAAATAATAGCTATTCTCCTGAAGCTGTTTCAAAATATAGAAATAGAAGGAAAATTACCAAATACATTCTATGAGGCCAGTATTACCTTGATCCCCAAACCAGGCAAAGACCCCATCAAAAAGGAGAATTACAGACCGATATCCCTGATGAATATGGATGCCAAAATTCTCAACAAGATCCTAGTTAATAGGATCCAACAGTACATTAAAAGGATTATCCATCAAGACCAAGTGGGATTCATCCCTGGGATGCAAGGGTGGTTCAACATTCGCAAATCAATCAGTGTGGTAGATAATATCAACAAGAAAAGAGTCAAGAACCATATGATCCTCTCAATTGATGCAGAAAAAGCATTTGACAAAATACAGCATCCTTTCCTGATTAAAACCCTTCAGAGTACAGGGATAGAGGGTACATTCCTCAATTTCATAAAAACCATCTATGAAAAGCCGACAGAGAATATCATTCTCAATGGGGAAGAGCTGAAAGCCTTTTCCTTAAGATCAGGAACACGACAAGGATGTCCACTCTCGGCACTATTATTCAACATAGTACTAGAAGTCCTTGCAACAGCAATCAGACAACAGAAAGGATAAAAGGTATCCAAATCGGCAAAGAAGAAGTCAAACTGTCTCTCTTCGCAGATGACATGATACTCTATATAGAAAACCCAGAAGACTCCACCCCCAAACTAATAGAATGTACAGAACAATTCAGTGATGTGGCGGGATACAAAATCAATGCTCAGAAATCAGTTGAATTTCTATACACGAACAATGAGACTGAAGAAAGAGAAATTAGGGAATCCATTCCATTTACAATAGCACCAAAAATCATACGTTATCTCAGAATTAACTTAACCAGAGACGTAAAGGATCTATATTCTAGACACTACAAATCACTCTTGAAAGACACTGAAGAAGACACAAAAAGATGGAAAAATATGCCATGCTCATGGATCGGAAGAATTAACATAGTTAAAATGTCCACGCTCCCCAGAGCAATCTACACTTTCAATGCTATCCTGATCAAAATACCAATGACATTTTTCAAAGAGCTGGAACAAACAGCCCTTAAATTTGTGTGGAACCAGAAAAGACCCCGAATCTCCAAGGAATTGTTGAAAAGGTAAAAAACAAAGCTGGGGGCATCACATTGTCGGACTTCAAGCTATACTACAAAGCTGTGATCACAAAGACAGCATGGTACTGGCACAAAAACAGACACATAAACCAATGGAACAGAATAGAGACTCCAGAAATGGACCCTCGGCTCTTTGGACAACTAATCTTTGACAAGGCAGGAAAAAACATCCAGTGGAAAAAAGACAGTCTCTTCAATAAATGGTGCTGGGAAAATTGGACAGCTATATGTAAAAGAATGAAACTTGACCACTCTCTCACACCATACACAAAGATAAACTCCAAATGGCTGAAAGACCTCGATGTTTGACAGGAATCCATCAAAATCCTAGAGGAGAACATGGGCTGCAACCTCTTTGACATCGGCCACAGCAACTTTTTTCATGACACATCTCCAAAGGCAAGAGAAACAAAAGAAAAAATGAACTTGTGGGACTTCATCAAGATAAAAAGCTTCTGCAAAGCCAAGGAAACAGTCAAAAAAACTAAGAGGCAGCCCACGGAATGGGAGAAGATATTTGCAAATGACACTACAGATAAAAGACTGGTATCCAAGATCTACAAAGAACGTCTCAAACTCAATACACGTGAAACAAATAATCAAATCAATAAATGGGCAGAAGATATGAACACTTTTCCAATGAAGACATACAAATGGCTAACAGACACATGAAAAAATGTTCAAAATCATTAGCCATCAGGGAAATTCAAATCAAAACCACACTAAGATACCAACTTACGCCTGTTAGAATGGCAAAAATGGACAAGGCAGGAAACAACAAATGTTGGAGAGGATGTGGAGAAAGGGGAATCCCTCCTACATTGTTGGTGGGAATGCAAGTTGGTACAGCCACTTTGGAAAACAGTGTGGAGGTCCCTTAAAAAGTTAA
>NW_024426663.1:70116930-70246993 GCF_017311325.1 Ursus maritimus
ATCTTTTAGCACGTTGGACTATTGCTGATTCAGTTCTTCTGGCACTGAACTAGCTTTGATGAAAAGAGGAAATCCTTAAGTCACCTGAATAAAAAGAAACTGGAGTTAAATATCATACAATTCTGAGGAAGTCAACCTCAATGAATATTTCACAGTAAATGGAAAAAAAAATTAAAGCCCACCTCCTGAGTCTGTGCTAAACAATGTAGGAGTACTAACTCATCCATAAAAAGGCAAAAATGGGATTAGTAATTCCACACCATTGTTCACTAGGTTCTATCTGGTTCTCTTTTTTAAAAAGCTCTCATAAACTTCTAAGATCAAAGAGATAAAGTATATGTTCACATATTGGAGTATTCCTAATCAGATGTTACTATTTTAAATTACTTTTATAGATTTTGAGAGGCAATATACTGCCACCTGAAAGTGGTGCGAACTACAAATTTAAACCAAGTGGGGCGAATATGGTTACAGGTTTAAAGTATGGGTGGCCCTAAGAATTCTCTAGAGTTTTGTAATTTGGTTTAAATTATATCAGGATGAATTAATAACTTGCCTTGCAGGCTCTTGCATTGGATTTTGAAAAAAAAATCAAAGGTAAGGCTGAATACATTTTTCCCAGATGTTCTTTGACCACTTTCGATTAATTTGTTTCAAATTCCTACAAAATATATAACCAATCAAAACCGTGCTGTTAAGTGCTTTGCTATAGAAAGTTCTCAAATTTTTCACAACAAAAATTCTAATGAAAATGATTTAGACTATGAACTATGTTCATTTGTAATACATTTTCTCTAGGTTCAGAGCATGTTCAATTTTGTGTACATCATAAGGTTAGGGAGAAATTTTTCCAGGTATACTTTCTAAGCTGATCATAAAAAACCATACCAAGAAGTATCTTGGTTTGGAAGTGAGCTTTTGGAAGACTCGACTTACAGAAGACTACAACCTGCAGAATTTTCTAGCTACTTGCTTTATACAACTTCAACAAAATTGAAATGATGGCTTGTATGTGAAACTTTGTTTTTGTACATACTTTTTGGTCATAAACAGAGCTCCTTCCACCTATTGTTGCTGTTTGAAAATAAATTTTTATAATGTAAACATAAATAGCAGGGCACCTGGGTAGCTCAGTTAGTTAAAGCGTCTGCCTTCCAGCTCGGGTCATGATGTCAGGGTCCGGGATGAATTCTGCATCCAGCTCCCTTGCTCAGGCGAAGTCTGCTTATCCCTCTTCCTCTGCCTCCCTCCCTGCTTGTGTTCTCCCTCTCTCTCTCCGATAAGTAAATAAAAATCTTTTAAAAAAAAGAACAGTTATTTATATTAATTATTTTTACATTACAGATGAAATCAGTGGTATTCTGTTTTTTGGTTTTTTTTTAGATTTTATTTATTTATGTGACAGAGACAGCCAGCGAGAGAGGAACACAAGCGGGAGATGAGAGGAAGGAAGGAAGAGGCTGCAGCTCATAGCAGAGGCCTGATGTGGGGCTGGATCCCCTGGCGGGATCACGCCTGGGCGAGCAGAGCGGCACTGCATGCAGGCGCCCAAAAATCGATGGTGATGCCCAACAGCATCAGAACAAGATAGGAAAAGCTTAATAAGGAATTTTAACTTGTGGTTTGACAATCTAAAATAAATACTTTAGTACATGACTACTTAAATTATCATGAACTGTGTCATTGTTTCCATAATTTTTCTATATCTCAATTAAAATAATCCAAACTCAGTTTCAAATCTCAGTGAAACCAGTTAAAAATGCCTTTTTTTTTTTTTTTAGCCTTTCTTTTTAAGATAAAAACTTATGAGATTACAATGTGATTTAAATGTTACTAGGATTATGTTACTTCTTTGCACTATTCAGAACAAGAAACTACATGAATAACTCTACTAATGGGTAAAGATCTATATCTTCTGTGTTTCCCCTCCTTTAAAAAATATCAAACCAAAAAAAAAAATGTGTGAAAGTACCTTTATTATGAATAATAATCAACAGTTTAAAAACAAAAAGAATTAAGACTTGTGTTTGACTTTTCTATCATATTCTGGGAACTGTTCCAAAACGCATGTTTTAAAAGTCAATACCATCAACAATTTTTATAAGTTGAAAATAATATGTGTGACATACAAGAAGCATTCAAGCTCTAATATGACATCTGTCTGTTGTTTCAAATTTAGAATTTTGTGTTTTACTTCATTTGAGTTCTCTAGTTCTTCCTGTAAATTCTTGATTTTCTATTTTAACCATCAAACATACATACAGAAGTATCCAGAGAGTACCCACTATGTGATTTTGAAAAAAGTTTAAATTAGCAAACACAGACACTGGATATATAAATTTCAATGGCATGGTATCGGAAATAATAGCTATTCTCCTGGGAAGGCTGTTCCAAAATATAGGAAATAGAAGGAAAATTACCAAATACATTCTATGCAGGGCCAGTATTGACCTTGATCCCCAAGACCAGGCAAAGATCCAGCCATCAAAAGGGGAGAATTACAGACCGATATCCCATGAATATGGATGCCAAAGTCTCAACAAGATCCTAGATTAATAGAGGATCCAACAGTATAAAAGGATTATCCATCAAGGACCAAGTGGATTCATCCCCAATGCAAGGTGGTTCAAATTCGCAAATCAATCAGTGTGGAGATAATATCAACAAGAAAAGAATCATAAGAACCATATGATCCTCTCACATTGATGCAGAAAAAGCAGTTTGACAAAATCAACAGCATCCTTTTCCTGATTAAAACCGCTTCGATTGAGGATAGAGATTGCATTCCTCAATTTCATAAAACCATCTATGAAAAGCCGACCAGAGAATATCATTCTCAATGGGGAAGAGCTGAAAAAGAGCCTAATGTATCCTTAAGACTCAGTAACACGACAGGCATGTCCACTCTGGCACTATTCATTCAACATAGTACTGAGAGTTCCAAATCGAAAGCAATCGGACAACAGAAAGGGATAAAAGGTATCAAATCGCGAAAGAAAGAAGTCAAACTGTCTGTCTTCTTCGCAGATGACATGATACTCTATATAGAAAACCCAGAAGAGCTCCACCCCCAAACTAATAGAGTGTACAGAACAATCCAGTGATGCTGGGGATCACAAAATCAATGCTCAGAAATCAGTTACTGTTCATACACGAACAACTGAGACTGGAAGAAAGGAAATTAGGGAACCATTCCATTTAAATAGCTACCAATCCTATACTATCTCAGAATTAATCATTAATCAGAAGGACTATAAGATCATATTCTAGACACTACAAATCACTCTTGAAAGACACTGAAGAAGACACAAAAAAAGATGGAAAAATATAGCCATGCTCATGGATCGAAGAATTAACATATAATGTTAAATGTCACGCTCCCAGTAGGCAATCTCCACTTTCAATGCTATCCCTGATCAAAACTCAAGTGACATTTTTTCAAGAGCGTAGAACAAACAGCCCTTAAATTTGGTGTGTGAACCAGGAAAAGACCGAATCCAAGGATTGTTGAAAAGGTAAAAAACAAAAGCTGGGGCCATCACATTGTCGGACTTCAAGCTATACCTTAAAGCTGTGATCACAAAGACAGCATGGTACTGGCACAAAAACAGACACATAAACCAATGAAACAAGAATAGAGACTCCAGAAATGGACCTCGGCTCTTGGACAACTAATCTTTGACAAGGCAGGGAAAAAAACATCCAGTGGAAAAAGACAGTCTCTTCAATAAATGTAGCTGGGAAAATTGGACAGCTATTTGCTAAAGGGAGATGAGAAACTTATCCACCTCAGACACCATACAAAGATAAACTCCGAAAATGGCTGAAGAGAACCTCGATGTTTGGACAGGAATCCAACAAATCCTAGAGGAGAACATAGGCTGCAACCTCTTTGACATCGGCCACAACAACTTTTTCATGACACATCTCCAAAGGCAAGAGAAACAAAAGAAAAAATGAACTTGTGGGACTTCATCAAAAGATAAAGCTTCACTGGCAAAGTCCACAGAAACAGTCAAAAAAACTAAGAAGAGCCCATATGAGGGGAGAAAGACAAATGAATAGCGGCAGATAAAAGACTGGTATCCAGATCTGCCAAAGAGCCTCAAACTCATGCCAGCATGTGTAAACAAAAACCAATCAACAACATACAGAGCATGCAGAGGCATTATGAACACTTTCAATGAAGACATACAAATGGCTAACAGACACAGTGAAAAATGTTCAAACACATTGCCTTACAGGAAATTCAAACAAAACCACATTGTCAGATTAACCACTTACGCTTTAGAATGTATAAAAATGGACAAGGCAGGAAACAAGAAATGTTGGAGAGATGTGAGATGTGAGAAGATCCCCCACATTGATGGGAGAAGCTAAGTTGGTGCACAGCCGCCACAGGAAAAACAATGGAGGAGTCCTTAAAAAGTTAAAATTTAGCTACCCTGTAGATTCTAGCACTGAGTCGGGGTACGTCATTACCCCAAAGATGAACAAGGGCGTAGGAAGAGAGCAGCGGGCCACTATCCACCCCAATGCTTCACATAGCAGCATTGTCCACAATAGCAAACATGGAAGGAGTTCGAGATGCCCTTCAACAGATGACTGAATTAAGAAGATGTGGTCCATATACTACATGGAATATTACTCAGCCATCAGGAGAACAATTTTAACATTTGCAGCAACATGGATAGGAGTGGAGGAGATTATGCTAAGTGAAATAAGTTAAGCAGAGAAAGACAATTATCATATGGTTTAACTCATTTATGGAACATAAGAAATAGCAGGGAGATCGGTAGGAGAAGGAAAGGAAGAATGAAGGGGGGGTAAACAGAAGGGGGAATGAACCATGAGAGACTGTGTACTCTGGGAAACAAACTGAGGGCTTCAGAGGGGAGGGGGGTGGGGGATTGGGATAGGCTGGTGATGGGTATTAAGGAGGGCACATATTGCATGGTGCACTGGGTGTTATATGCAAGTAATGAATCATGGAACACTGCATCAAGAACTGGGGATGTACTGTATGGTGACTAATATAACAAAATAAATATTATTAAAATAGATAAATAAAAATAAATAAATAAATTTCTTAATGCAGAAAACAATGCCTCTAAGAAATATTCTGTATTAATAGATACTTGAGCCAAATAAGTAAGTTTTATATGTGTGAGTCCAAAAAATATTCTATGTTCTGATGATCTTCTAAGTAAACAGTATCAGCAGCTTATAGTATTGGGTTACCAGTTTCAGCTCAGAGACATAAAACATTTCAGTTTAGAGCTGCAAAGAGCATTGCTCGCACCACTACGATGAGAGAAAAATTGACAAACAGCAAGTTAAATACTTGAAATCTTCAGAGAACTGAACTCACAGGGTGAATGATTATCCTGAAATTGAAAGGGAGACAGGCACCTGCAGGAAGAAATGAGCTGTCGCCTAAGGAAAACACATGCTGCCAGATGACACATAAGCCAGTAAGAAGACTGAGGTTCTTTCTGCCTCCTCCTTTCCCCCTCCCTTTCCCCTCCTTCCCCCCCTTCCCCTCTCCTCTCCCCCCTCCCTTCCCCTCTCCTTCCCCCCTCCTTTCCCCTCTCCTTCCTCTTCTTTCTTTTCTTTCAAACATGTTGCCACAGTGAGTATGGGCTAGCATGAGACTGTGAAGTCCCTGGGGCTGTAGACAAAGGGCATTCCAACACTCTAACAGGACTTCTCTACACAAAGGCACCAGGGAAGACCAGGAAAATCTGAGGAAGTTTACCCACAATAGTGACTATTGGAGGGAAGCAGTAGCCATTAGCTAAGTTTACAAAGAAAACTCAAGGCCCAGATGGTTTCACTGCTGAATTTCATGGAACACTGAAGGAAAAACTAATACCACCTTAATACAAACTTCTCCAAAAAGTAGAAGAAATAGAAACTCTTCTAAATCATTAATGAAGCCAACTTTACCTCAATATCAAGACCTAATAAATGCTTTTGATTAGAGACTTACTTAAACAAAGACACAAATTTCTCAACAAAAAATCAAATCAAATTTAAAATCAACATTCAAAAATCAATAAATAGTTACCATATTAACATACTAAGAAAAGCTATATGAGTATGTCCATAGATGTAGAAAATGACAATTCAGCATCCGTTTATAATAAAAAATATTTCGGCAAAGTAGAAATAGAAAAAAATTTCTTAATCAGCATTGAACAAAAACTACCACTAACATTATATTTAATTGCAAAACACTCTGTACTTTCCCTCTAAAATTGGGATTAAGGTAAGAATGTCTTCTTTTATTGCCCCTATTCAACCCTGTACTGAAAGTCCCAGATAATGCAATAAAAAGTAATAAAAAGCATACATATTAGAAAGAGAGACATAAATCCGTCTCTGAAGATGACACAAAAGTCTTTGTAGAAAATTCAAAAGAATCTACACAAAAGCTGCCAGGACTAATTTATGAGGTTAGCATGTTTTCAGGATACAAAGCCAATATACAAAACTCAAATCATGTTCCCATATATCAGCACTAAAATGGTTGAAATATGAAATGTAAAAAAAATCTGGCAATGAAATCACATATATGACACCAAAGTCATAATCCATGAAGGAAATAATTGATAAGGTAAACTACCTTAAAATTAAAAACTTCTGCTCTGATAGGACAATGTCAAGAGAATTAGAAAGTAAGCTAAGCCACAGGCTAGAAGAAAAGATTTTTAAAAGACACACCTGATAAAGGACTCTTATTTCAATTATACAAATAATTCTTAAAGTTCAACAATAAGAGAACAACCAACAGGATATAAGAATGGGCCAAAAACCTTAACAAGCACCACATGCAAGAAGATATACAAATGGCAAATTAGCATATGAAAAGATGTTCCACATCATGTGTCATCAAGGAAATGCATATTAAATCAGCACTAAGACACTACCACACTAGTGGTACTAGAACGGCCAAAGTCTGGGCCACTTGCTACGCCAAATGCTGGCGAGGAGGTGGAGCAACGGGAACTCTCATTCCCTGGTGGTGGGCATGCAAAATAGTACAGCCACTTCGGAAGATAGTCTGGTAATTTCCCACAAAACTGAACATACTCTTACCATATGATCCAGCAAGGGTGGCGCTCCTTGCTATTTACCCAACGGAGTTGAAAGCTTATGTTTACAAAAAAGCCAGCACGTGGATGCTTATTGCAGCTTCACTCATAATTGCCCAAGCTTGGAAGCTGCCTAGGTCTCCTTCAGTAGGTGATATAAGCAGACAACAGAATATTACGCGGCACTAAAAAGAGATGAGCTATCAAGTCATGAGACATGGAGGAAACCTAAAAACGTATTACTAAATGAAAGGACCCAATCTGAGAAGGCTACATACCATATAATTCCAGCTCTGTGACATTCTGGAAAAGGCCAAACTATGCAGAGCATAGAATATTAGCGGTTGACAGGGGTTAAGGAGGAGGAAGGCAGAGCACAAAGGAGTTTTCAGGCAGTGAAAATACTCTGTATGATACCATAATGATTGATATATGTTGCAATACATTTTCCCAAACTCCTAAAATGTAAAATACCAAGACTGAACTCTAAAGTTAACAATGGACTTTGGGTAAATATAGGTCAATATAGGTCCATCAACTGTAACAAATATACCATCCAAAGGGCCATGTGCATAGTGGGTGAAGCTATACATGAGTGGGGGGAGGGGCGATCTGTGTATGTTCCTCTTAATTTTACCCAATTTGGTCTAAAAAAATTAAGTCTTTTTTTTTTTTTAAGATTTTATTTATTTATTTATTTGTCAGAGAGCACAAGCAAGGGGAGTGGCAGGCAGAGGGAAAAGCAGGCTCCCCGCTGAGCAAGGAGCCCAACTTGGGACTTGATCCCAGGACCCCAGGATCATGATCTGAGCTGAAGGCAGATGCTTAACTGACTGACCCACCCAGACATCCCTAAGAAAATTAAGTCTTTACAAAACAAACACAAACAGTGCACCAAAGGAAGTAAAGTGCTTAGATGTAAATCATACAGATTAGGTGCAGGACTTACAGGCTGAAAATTACAAAATATTCCTGAAAGAAATTTAAAAGACTTCTATAAATAGAGTAACATACCATTTTCAAGAGTTGCAAAGACTCAAAGTTGTTTAGATACCAGTTCTCCCCAAACTGACCTGTACGTTCAATGCCATCCCAATCAAAATCTAAGTGAGCTCTTTATGGGAGAAATTTTAAAACTTTTTCTAAAATCCATATGGAAATGCACAAGATCTAGAATAGCCAAAATAACTTTGGGAGGAAAAAAAGCACCAAGTTACAGGACTAACTCTACCACATCTCAAGACTTATTACAAAGTTATAATAATCAAGACAATGTAGTATTTGTGTAAAGACAGAGAAATAGATCAATGGGATAAAAAATAGGGGGCAGATCCATTCTTGGATAATAGATTTTCCACAAAGATACAAAAGAGGGTCTTTTTAATGACTAGTGCTGGAACATTTGGATAGCCAATACAAAAAAAGAAAAATAAAGAAAAAAAGCTTCAATCCATACAATGTATCACATACAGAAATTACTAATTACTAATTACAAAGCCTAAAACCATAAGACTTCTAGAAGAAAGTGTAAGATAATATTTTTGTGGCCTTGGGTTAGGGAAAGCTTTCTTAGGTATACACCCAAACCATAATTCATAAAAGAACCAGTTGATAAACAGGACTTAATAAAAATTAAAAACCTTCTGCTCTCTGAAGACACTCTTAAGAAAACTTAAAGATAAGCCCCTATCTGGGAGTCTGAAAACACATCTTTTTTTTTTTTTCCCCAGAATTAAACAGATATAGTAGGAAAAATGTAATGCAAGTCAGAAGTGTTTATTACAAAGAAGTTTGAGAAGAAAGGTAAGAAAGTCCACCACTCTTACGTTAAAAAAAAAAAAAAACTTTATAAAAATAGGTCACATAATTTGCTACAAAATTTTTTTTTTAAATTATCATAGAAGTTTCTCTATCTCACATTCTCTGATAACTGGAAAATAAAAAATAAAAATTTAGAAATAACCAGTTACAAAAATGAACTTTTTAGAAATTAAGAAACATAAAAATTACTTGGCTAAAAAAATTACTTAGCTCAAAGCTGAGATTAAAATAGTAAGGACAGGGCGCCTGGGTGGCTCAGTTAACCATCTGCCTTCAGCTCAGGTCATGAACCTAGGGTCCTGGGATGGATGGATCCCTGCATTGGGCTCCCTGCTCAGGGGGGAGTCTGCTTCTCCTTCTGCTTGCTGCTCCCCCTACCTGTGCTCTCTCTCTCTCTCTCCCAAATAAATAAAATCATTAAAAAAATAGTAAGCACAGACAATATAAAAACCAAAGAAAATCAATAATTCATGGCAATACTAATAGAGGAGAGCAAAATCAATGAAAAATTTATGGCCACAAAAATCTTTAATTCTAAAGAAGAAAAATATTTAAAAAAATACTCATTGGAAAAAAATCAACTAAATAAACTATAAGGAACTGAAATAGGGAATTAATAAAGAAAAAAAAATCTGAGATGAATGAAATAGAAAAGTCACATGCCTGCATATGAAGACACACACACACACACACACACAGAATGTCTACATTTAAATATTGCTTCATTTTAAAACACCAAAAAACAAACAAAACAACAAAAATAAACAAAAAAACAACCCAGAAAGGTATGTAGAAGTTTAGGATTATGAAATAGACAATGAAATAGTTCATACTTGGAATAGGAAAGAAAAATTAATTGAAAACTTAATAGACATCATAAGAATTATAAGAGAAAAGGACATCTAACTTTCTGGCAAGCAAACAAATCGAAAAAGAAAACCCTGAGGAAATAGAATATATTCCATATATTTTTCCCCAAGTTAGAAAACTTGATTGGTCCAATTCATATATAATCCATACGTTAATCATATAGATGACTAAAGATCTATCACTAACAGGGACCAAAATGGAGAACGGATTAAGGAGAGAACTGGGAGAAGCCAAGATGACTCCCACAAAATAGGAGCTGTACAGATGCGCGAAGTCAGATAACTGAAGAGCTAACACTTCCAGCAATGGGGCACCTGGGTGGCTCAATAGGTTAAGTGTATACCTGTAGCTCAGGTCATGATCTCAGGGTCCTGGGATGGAGCCTGACATTGGGCTCTGCTCTCAGCGGGGTCTGCTTCTTCTTCTGCCCCTCCCTTCACTCATGGGTGCGTGCGTTTTCTCTCTCAAATAAATAAAATCTTAAATAAAATAAAACTTCCAGCAATGGTCCGTTAACAGAGTGTGGTTCAGCCAAGCAGAAGACAGAAGAAGTAGAAACAAAGGGCATATTAACACAGTGAAACCCAAGTGCATTGCTTCGCATCTACTGCATTGACATAAGCCCAATAATCATCCGGATGACTTATTTAAGTACATGAAGACAACGTCTTACAGATCTGATAGAGGGAGAGATGACAGCCTCCAGTTTGGAGAATCCTTCACTATTTGGTCCAGGCAATCAATTCAGTCTCAAGGTAGGAAATCCCACTTGTTTTCCTGAGTGACAGGGTCCCATTGGCCTGCAGTGTAAACGTGACTGCTCGTTTGTTGAAGCCGACAATGACAGAGATAATGTCAAATTTCATGAAATCACTGTGTTAGGCTTTTGGATCATTTGTAGAAATCAGATGTCAAGATCGAACTCAGAACAGCTGCAGGACACTGGAACCCAAGAGGAAGGTTTACATAAATAAAAATCTCAAAAGCTTGGATAGCAGGTAACTACGATTAATTCCATAAAATTTCACAGTGAGAAGAAAATACAGCTGGGATTTTTCGACCTGTCAACAATTTTCTGGTTCCCCTCTTTTGCTATCATTGTTTTCCTATTGCAAAGAGGCAAAAATTTTTCTAAATCAGAGAATCACAGGCTGTCTGGACAGAAAGATTTTTTTTTTTTTTTTTTTTTTAAAGAGGGAACACAAGCAGGGGGAGTGGGAGAGGAAGAAGCAGGCTCATAGCGGAGGAGCCTGATGTGGGGCTGGATCCCATAACACCGGGATCACGCCCTGAGCCGAAGGCAGACGCTTAACCGCTGTGCCACCCAGGCGCCCCAGGACAGAAAGATATTTTAACAGTGATTTAGCTCAATCATGAATGTGCCGCTTAACACCAGCGTATTAACCAGGAGTCTGAGGTTTTAAACAACTGAAAGCAAATCTGGACAGTTTTGCAGTATTGTGAAGTGATTATAAAAGTGAAAAGTGTCCCTGAGAAACAGACACTGAAAAGCTACTACCTGTGAAGAAGCAAAAATAGATCAACTCTGAGTATCCAGCTCGGAGAACTCATGGGCAGTTTCCACTGTGTTTGTCTCAAGGGATGAAAAGATTCCATCTCCGGCAGCCCAAATTCTAAAGAGATTCTGACTGATCTGCATCGAGTTGCCCACTTAGCCAGGACTGGAAGACATTCTATTAGCAGCCTCTCTAGACCTTCTCCGAGAAAGCAGATTAGTTCCTCAAAGCAAAACTTTGTCACTGTGCAAGAATATGGAATATGCATGCTGGGCAGGCAAAAACAGCAAATACCCATGCCGTACTCTCTATGATTTCCTGATCCAGGCCTGCCCATTCTATTTAAACATAATCAGCAATGCGAAACAAACAAACAAACAAAAAACCCGAGCAACAACAAAACCCGTGATCAGCAAAGGCAATGCATTCGTGGTTAGACCGCTTGGTTACGTATGTTTCTCTGAAATCAAGAGTTCCATTTGTTTATGGCTTTCATCTTTCACTTTGAATGCCACCCCAGAGACCTCTTCAAATCACTAATTTTCCCTCTTCTTTATCAAATATTTGAAAGCAATTGCAACTTTAGCCAGTTACTGATCCGTTTAATAGTCCATAAATCCAGCATATATATCTCTATTATAGGTCTGTACCTTGTCTATAAAGAATGGGAGGAAACTTTGTAAAAATGCCTTGTATCTTTTTTTCCCCCCCGATGATGCCAAAGAAAACAGTTGTAATGGACATGTTATTTTAGACAATCCTTTCTAGGCTCTAGTGATCATTGCTTTCTCTTCTATTTTTTATTTCCAGAAATTATCCTTTTGATAATATCTTCTGGACTTCAGATGCAAGTGACATCAAGCATAGGTCTTTTTGTGGGTTTATTGGTTTGACTTTCCATTGAGATTACAAGAATAACACTTGTCCATCATATTCTGATTCCAGCATCTCTCCCATTCCCCACAATCTGTCATTCAGATGTTTTCTCAATTCTCCGAGAATGGAATATTTTTAAACCCAGGAGGTAAATGCTCTCTTTTAACTCCCACCATCAACAAACCTCAAAAGTAATGAATTTTAAGAACTTTTAAAAAGCGGTTCTATATCTTTCATAGGTGGAGTGGGTAACAGAAGTCATCTGTCTACATTACTTGCTAATTTGGAGCAAAATTCAGTTGTCGATCATGTTATTTCTATCACCCGCAATATTTCAAACTCAAAGTCATTACCTCAGATGGTGATTTTTTCTTACCTGTACGATTACATCTACTTTTTCCTTCCTTAAATTTATCTATTTACTTAAACATTGCTGCCGATTTAATAGTAAGTGGGTGATATTTATATAGACTTCATTGTGTTCCAGCTATTATTGTACCTGTTTACATATAATTATCATTAGTGCTCACAACAGCAAACATAGAATTTAAAACTGCCTTGCCTATTAGGGGAATACAAATCAAAACCACAATGAGACACCACCTCACACCGGCCAGAATGGCTAAAATTAAAAAGACAAGAAACAAGAGGTGTTGGTGAGGATGCAGAGAAAGGGGAACCTTCTTACACTGTTGGGGGGAATGCAAGCTGGTGCAGCTGCTCTGGAAAACAGTATGGTGGTTCCTCAAAAGTTGAAAATAGAGCTACCCTATGAGCCAGCAATTTCACTACTAGGTATTTACCCCAAAGATACAAATGTAGTGATCCGAAGGGGCACACACACCCCAATGTTTATAGCAGCAATGTCCACAATAGCCAAACTATGGAAAGAGCCCAGATGTCCATTGACAGATGAATAAAGAAGATGTGATATACATACATACACACACACACACACATACACACACATGCGTATACACACACATACACATCAAAAATGGAATCTTGCCATTTGCAGTGACATGGATGGAACTAGAGGATATTATGTTCAGCAAAGTAAGTCAGTCAGAGAAAGACAATTATCATATGATCTCATTCATATGTGGAAATTAAGGAACAAAACAGGATCATAGGGGAAAGGAAAAATAAAACAAGACAAACTCAGAGAGGGAGACAAACATAAGAGACTCTTAATCATAGAAAACAAACTGAGAGTTGCTGGAGGGGAGGGGGTGAGGGGATGGGGCAACTGGGTGATGGGCATTAAGGTGGGCATGTGACGTAATGAGCACTGGGTATTATATAAGACTAATGAATCACTGAACTCTACCTCTGAAACTAATAACACATTCTATGTTATTTAATCGAATTTAAATAATAAAAAAAACTGCATTGCCTAATATCACACAGACAGGGTTCAAGCCAGAATTTACACCCAGGTGATCTAATTTTAGATACTAAATGCATAAATACTATAAAATCCTGGCTCTCAAAGCTCGGCTATGAGTCCATCAGTCAGCTGCTGCAAGTACATACATAGGCAGCCAACGCCCGGTATATGCAGACACCCAGTGTTCAGCCCCGGCGTATGCTCTGGTTTCTGCAATCCAACACCAACTGCATTTTCTAAACTGATGCTCATCCTGTCCCAATTTCTTGTCAGCCTTCTCCAAAAATCTGTAATGTACTTAACACGTTGCTCAGGTTTGCTGGTGGCACTGCCCATGTTCTTATCATCAGACTCTTCTCTTACCCAACCTGGTTCCCCGTCACTTTCAGGATGCATCTTCCTCCGGTCTCGGTAGTGTTTTCACTGCTCCCCCCCCCACCCAGCCCCACACACCCCTTTCTGTTTCCTCAGCTCTGTACTGGAGAAATTCTCTCACAGATCTGCTGTGTTCTTGCCCTTGCTCACTGCCAGCCAAGGTCTGCCCAACTGTCTAGATCTATCTCAAGTATAAAAAACTCATGCATGATTCTTAATATACCCAACTTGCTTTTTTTTTTTTCTTTTAAGATTTTATTTATTTATTTATTTATTTATTTATTTATTTATTTGACAGAGATAGAGACAGCCAGTGAGAGAGGAAACACAAGCAGGGGGAGTGGGAGAGGAAGAAGCAGGCTCATAGCGGAGGAGCCTGATGTGGGGCTCGATCCCATAACGCCGGGATCATGCCCTGAGCCGAAGGCAGACGCTTAACCGCTGTGCCACCCAGGCGCCCCCCAACTTGCTTCTATCTTGATACTCTTTTCCCACCACCTAACACCATAATGGGCTAAAATAACATGTCCAGCGAGTATGTGTTTATCTGTTCTTCGCGAACACCTTCAAGACCTAGAAAGGGTAGAACCCAAAAATTACCTTCAGCAGGAGACTACACCTTTCAATAAACTTTATAGAAAAATCCGAGGAGAATTTTAAAAAGAAAAAAAACTTAGAACTTTGCTTTCCCAACGTTACCATGCACTGAGGGAGTACCATATTTTAATGCCCAAACATTAGTTTTTCTTTAGCAATTTCACTAATTGGTTGAAAAACAGTTTATCCTGGAGACAATAAATTACAGAAGATAGATGTCAGTAGAGGTTTCTGGTTTTAGTGTCATGATGAAATGCAGGGAGAGATAAATAGAAAGCCAATACAAACTCTTAAAACTTTTTTTTACATTACTAGAAACAGGATGAGCTGTAGAATATTTAAATCAGTATATGTTGTAAAGAAAAATTAGAATATGCTTATGATAATATAAAGGATATCATGAGACCTTTAAATTGAAATATGTAATCATTTTTCTGATGTTTTCTATGAAAATCTGTTGAACACTGATTTAGCTATACTGCATAGATACAGGTAAAATGTATCAAAGAGGAAACTGTTCTTACATTTATCTATAGTTACATTTATCTATATATCTTACTATGTGACCTGTGTGAGGAAAGCTTTGGCCCAGTACTGCCACTTGGTAGTGGCATACACAACAGAAATATAGTTGATCGATGGATAAAATGGGTTTGAAATATGTAGGTCCACTTATACTTGGATTTTATTTCAATAAGTGCAGTACAATGTATTTTCTCTTTATCATTTTTTAGTAACATTTTCTTTTCTCTAGTTTCCTTTTACTTTATGTAAGAATACAGTATATCATATATATATATATATATATACCATACAAAATATGTGTTAATCAACTCCTCATGTTATTGGTAAGGCTTCCAGGCACAGTACAATATTAAGAGTTAAGTTTTTAAGGATGCAAAAGTTATTCATGAATTTTTGGCTGCACGGGGGTCAGTACCCTTAACCCCTTCATTGTTCAAGGATCAATTGTACTAGACTTTTTAAAAATTGGGATAAAAAATTAAGCTGTAAAATCGTAACATTTAAGCAACCCTAACAACAAAATATCATTTTTTATTTCATTTCAGACACCTCCTTTCAATAAAAGTAAATTTTCCATTCTGACAGTTCTAGATTGCTACCTGTTCTCTCATGGTCCCTAGTGCACCCTTCCCTTGCTCTTTGCCCACTGGCCACATGAGCCTTCTTTCAGTCCCTGTAATTCCCCATTCACATTCTCATCTACGTCAAGGATTTGTCACATCTCATTTACCTGCCAGACAGGCTACTCATTACATCAGTGTTTCTTCAATTATTTGATCTGTGCTCAAATATCACTTCCTCATATAAGCTTACCCAGACTTCCACTTGAGATAAGGTCTTCCAACTGCTTCCTAAGAACTGGTATTCTTCTCTCACAGCATTATTCAAGGTTTACATTACATATCTGAGCTTTTATTTGATTCGTGGCTATTTCCCTCCCTATTCCATGTTCTCCACATTGAACAGGTACTTTCCTGGCTCTCTACTACAGTCTCTGGTTTGTACCAGGCACACAGAAAATATATGGAGAATGAATGAATGCAAGGAAGAATGAATTTTACATGGTAGGAATAAAGGTGTAAGAGATGTACATGGTATTTTAGCCTGAGTTCTCCAAAACTAAGACAAATATTGGGAGAGAATTGCCAACACTTGGCCCAGTGAGATTAAAGTGATTCAATCTTGGCTGCTTTAAAAGTGTCAGCTTCATTCCTGTCTCAATGTGTTGTGAAACTTACAGGATTGATTTAAAAATATGTGGAAAGAAGCAACATATTTTTCTATTTCAATATTTTACTCTTTTAGAAAATCTTATTTATTTATTTTCAGAAAGAGAGAGAGAGAATGTGTGAGCAGGAGTAAAGGGCAGAGGGAGAGAGAGAATCTCAAGCAGCCTCCGAACTGAGCGCAGAGCCTGACCCAGGGCTTGATCTTATGATCCTGAGATCATGACCTGAGCCAAAACCAAGAGTCAGTGGCTAAATCGACTTAGCCACCCAGGTGACCAACTTAGCCACCCAGGTGCCCTGAATATTTTACTCTCTTAAGGGAAACATTATGGATTGGCATTTGATGATTCCATCTTTCCTGAGAGTTTAACCATTCAATAACATATTAACCAAAGATACCCCTCATAAAGAGATGATAGTACGGGGATCATCCACATTTTTTAATTACTTGATAATATGTAGAAAATATATGATGGCAACTGATGATAAATCACTTAACTTCATGTAATTCTTAAACATTAATTAAAAAATATGAATAAATCTTTTTTTTAAGATTTTATTTATTTATATGACAGAAGAGAGACAGCCAGCGAGAGAGGGAACACAGCAGGGGGAGTGGGAGAGGAAGAAGCAGGCTCCCAGCGGAGGAGCCTGATGTGGGGCTGGATCCCAGGACCCTGGGATCATGCCCTGAGACAAAGGCAGACGCTTAATGACCGAACCACCTAGGTGACTCAAAAATATGAATAATTCTTAAAATGTGGAGAACAGGTTGTATGAAATGTCAATATTTTTTTCTTGAAACTGAATATACCTATAATGGCTGTAATTAGTTAGGCCTAATAATCCATGGAACAATATGAGTTACAAATAGCACTCTGGAAAACGTCTGATACAGTAAATGATTTTTCTCCCTTCCTTGCTCCCTCCCTGCTTTCTCTCTTTCTTGAAAACAGAGTCAATTCCTTAGCTCCAAAAACCACCTGATGCCATGCTTACATTTTGCTGTATTTCTTGGTGAAGTCATGTCGCTGAATTGAACGTGAGATTGTCTATGTGGGGACAGGTGGCCAGTGGGCAGCTTTCTGAGTGAGCATGTGATGCTGTCCTTCTTCTACAGTGACATATCCCCCTGGCCGTCTTAGAACATTTGGGGAATCACTGATCTGATAAAGTCTACCAACACTGGAGTGTCTTCTGGAAGATGAAGCTTTCCACAGGAGATAGAACCTGACTGAAAATTCAGGCCTGTTTGCTCCAGTCTGGTAAAGGGCATTGGTTATCAGCATAGCAAATGTTGGAATATTTAATTTGCTGCTTGGGTTAATTTAAACAAACAAACAAGCAAACAAACAAAAACCTTGAATGGGTAGAGCATTCATGAAGTAAACTTTCTAGTAGCACAGTAGGTTAACAGGTGAATGTAGACTAGAGACTTCTCTCTAGCCCCACACAAATGGACAGTCTCTGAGCATAAGCCTAAATATCTTTTGGTTTCTTTTTTGGAAAAAAAAAATAGGGATTTTAAATATTCAATTTAACTTTGAACTCTTTCTGCATTATTAGAGCAAATTTCAAGCAAACCCCAAAGCAAGCTTTGTATGGAACAGTCACTGAAGAAATTGATCTTTCAGCAACTCTGATAAATTACCTCAAAGAGAGCAGAGGGTAAAAATAAGACTTTAATATTTTCCATCCAAATTTCAAAGAATAGTTTGCTTTGCTTTTCCCAGAAGAAGGTGTTTTTATTCAATTACTACACTGGACAGTAGGTGAGATCAATGTAATTTCTCATGTGGCTCCAGGTGAAGGGGAAGTAATTTACTTTCATTTATCTGGAAACATCGTAGTGTTAAGTGGGTATTCCCATAGTTTCACTCCTGAAAATGGGTATTCCTCCTAATTGACTTTCTGTCACATGGTTCTCAACTCTGACTGCACATTAAACACCCCTAGGAGCTTTTAAAAATACCACTATCAACGTTCTACCCCAGGCAAATTGAAACCAAATTTCTGGTGCTAGGGTCTGGGCACTATTGTGTTTAAAACATTCCAGGTGACGGCACCTGGGTGGCTCAGTTGGTTAAGTGTCTGACTCTTGATTTCAGCTCAGGTCATGATCTTAAGATCCTGAGATTGAGCCCTGTGTAGGGCTCTGTGCCAAGCACGGAGTTGGCTTGAGTTTCTCTCCCTCTGCTTATGCCCTTCCTTCCGCTCACACATGTGCATGCTCTCTCTCTCAAAATATATAAAATCTTTAAAAAACAAACAAACAAACAAACAAACAAACAGGAAAACTTCCCAGGGGATTCCAGTGCACAGTTAAGGCTGCAAACCATTAATCCAATGTTTCATCTGAAAGTAGTCAAAGATGAACACCAAGAAATTAAGGGAAAATGGTCATCAAAATTGGGAGGTCCCAGATTTAGTTCCCAGTTTGTTCAAGGAGTCCTAGTAAGATATGCTTCACCAAACAGTATTTCTGAACTTCTATTGTGTCTCCAAATTTCTTATCTTCCTCAGAAATGGACTGTACATTTCAGAAAATCTATTTTAACTTCAGAAGAGAGCTATTTCCTGGGTTCAAATCCTGCTTAACTAGAATACCAGGGCTTGGAAGCAGATCTCATGAGCTTCACTAACTTTACCTTCAAGCCAAAGTCAATTATAGTTATGGTTGCCTGGGCCATGCAAATTACAAACACCAACTAATTTCTGTACCAAATATATATGGAAATGATCCAAAGGAACAAAAAAATAACTGAATAGAAGAACAACTACTTTTAGAAAAGACTGAACAAGTCTAAATATGAACTTCTAAACATAATAGAATTAGGATAAACCTTAACATTTCTCTGCCTCCAAACCTAAAAATTTGACTGCAAATAGGCTAAACACAAAACAAAACATACCAGCCAACAAACAAACTTCCACAAAAACAACAGAGGCCATCAAACCAAGAGGTGGGAGTCAGAGAAAGAGAAGGCTTTTAAAAATACTCTCCAAGGCACATCTTGGTTTAGCGCCATGCGACTTTTAACAGCCCAGTAAGAAGCACTGGGAGAGAGAAATGACTTCACAAAATCCTGAAAAAGTCCAGCTAGAAATACATGGTTGGAAAGAGCATAATGAGAAAGTGTGGAGGCTGCTCAAAAAGGACCAAGAATCTCAGAAAAAGAAAACACTGTTGACATTATGGTTTTGGTTTTCTTGCTGGGAGAAAAGCAGAAACATTTCAAACACCCAGAGGTAAGATCCCCTGAATAAGCAAGAATTTAGTTAAACCTAAGAAAAAAACAAAGGACATTTCTGGTGTGGTAAGAAGCACAGAAACCTGCTAAAGTATCTACAGTCCACTCTAGACTCAACACAGGGAGTAAAATCCGACTGCCAGAGTCATCATCCTCTCATGCTTATAGAGGATTTGAAAAGACTTCTGGAAAAACCAGGGAGGAACAAGGTTAAAGCTAGATAGGCAGCTTCTCTCCGACAAATGCCAAGAGTGTAGGATTCTGCCCTAAATTCATAGGTGCTATTGAAAGCCTGAAGATGTTCTGGTGCGGATTAGGATACAACTTCTGTAAAATGACTGAGGTATGGGATAACAAGTACAACTCAGTGTTAGGTTTTACCTCATCCCAGCTGACTCCGACTCCACCACGATTTGCAATCCCCTTCTCTCCACCACACAGAAAACACACAGTGAGGGGAGCTCAGTTCTGAGATAAGTAAAGTCAGATAAGGGGAGAAAGCAAACATGTGTAATGAAGTTATACAAACAACGTCAGTGTGAAGAAAAAGTGTGGGCCAAATTGTTCACGTTAAAAATGAGCCAGGTGAAAAATATCATAAGCTCCATTTTAGAAGAAAATGAAGGGGTAATCTACATGTAAAATTATAATAGAAAACATATTTCTAATTAATACCTCAAAGATAAAATTGTAAAACAATAGGAAGAGAGGAGAACAGAGTTTAAAGAGTCAGGAAACAAATACAGGGCCAACGTCATAGTATGGCTGAATTAGTAAATGCATTCAGTGCAGAAAGGGAAAGAACATGCAAGGGAGAAATGTTTTACTGACAAACAGGAAAAAGGAATATATTCAGAATGAACACCAAAGATAAAACAAAGTAATTAGAGCAAATAAGGAAAAGCCTAGAGGTATGGAAGATAGTCAGAGATGATCAACCCAAGGATAGCTGATCTTCCTGAAGGAGCAAATCCATCAACAAAAAGTCAGTGCTTTTCAGAAACAGAGGAAAAATTTCCTGAAATTCTAGAAAAATTGAAAATGAAGATGAAAGCATGTAACATTTTCTAGGAGAAAATTCTGATACAAAATCATCAACAATGAAATATGCCTTTGTTAAGTAATGGAAATTCAAGGAAGAAGAAATTTTGCAGTCACTTAGAACAGTAAAAAGATCAGGCTATCTTCAGACTTCTCTACTAATTCAAATGCAGACCGCCTTAGAGCAGCAACTCTGAAATTCTAAAGGAAACAAAGTTTGACTCAACACTATGGTACCAACCAAGCAGACAGTCACAATAAAAACTACAGCTCACATCCCCAAACAAAAAGAAATCACCTAGGAAATGAGCACTAGTGAGACCTTCTTGGATGAAACAATCCAACAAACACTTCACGAAATTCAATTTCACTAATTACAATGAAAAAGAAACACAGAGGGGTGCCTGGGTGGCTCAGTCAGTTAAGTGTGTGCTTTTGGCTCAGGTCATGATCCTGGGGTCCTGGGATCCAGCCCTGCCTTGTCATGGGCTCCCTGCTCAGTGGGGAGTCTGCTTCTCCCTCTCCCTCTTCCCCCTGCTTGTACTTTCTCACAAATAAATAAAATATTTTTAAAAAACAGATTTTTTTTTTTTTTTTTTTTACTTAAAGGGGAGATTGAATAACTAGAGAACTAGGATTACAGGAAAGTGTTCATTCCCAACCTGTGGAGTGTCCCTGGTGAAATACGAAACTGGCTTCTGCACAGAGAGAGCAAGGAGAGACGGAAGAAAGAGTTGGACCACTCTAGATTGGTAGGAACCAGGTTTAGTAAGTCAGGCAACTTCCTTACCCTGCTCATCTGGAACGGCCGCACAAGTGGCTCTCCTCACCTGTCAACCAGAATCTTAAAGACTTAACTGGCTTCACCTGCATATAATGTCCAGGTGGTCTCAATAATGTACTGCTCTCTCGATGCTGTGTCCTTGAAAAGGGCTCCCATGGTGGAAACAGTGGCAGAATGTACATTCCAAAGACACGTGAGGGGGTGAGGAGCCTCTGATGGCCTGGTCCAGCTCTCAGGTCAATCAGAGGTCACGCCCTCTCCATGACCTCCTCCAACAGGTAAATGTTTGAAAATAAACCACATACCCATACTTGAGAAAAAAGTATTAAAGGAAGAAAAAAGGAAAGTAGGTGTGATAGATAGAATAACCATCCCTTTACATGACAACGAACCAAACAGGGGATTTGCAGATGTGTTCAAATTAAGGGTCTTTGACGGACTAGATTATCCTCGGTATGCAGGTGGGTTTGACGTTACCAGAGGCTGGACTCATGCCATTGCTGGCTGGAAAGGGCTCGTGTCCCAAAGACTGTGGACACCATCTTAAAGCTGAAAAAGGCAAGGAAATGGTGTCTCCCACAGAGCCCAGAGGGAGCCAGCCCTGTGGACACCTTGACTTTAGCTCAGTGGGACTGATTTTGGACTTGCGGACCCCAGAGCCTGGAGATAAATTTGCATTGTTTTAAGCTACAAAGTTTATGATAATTTGTTAAAGCAACAATAGGAAACAAATACAGATGGAAAACAGTTCGGATGCATTCACTTTTTAAATTTTCTTTAAAGAAAACCAATAGGCACTGAATATATGAAGAAACTACGGCTTCAATCTTTTTTGTCAAATTATAAAAGGAAACCACCAAAAATTAAAATAATAATTAGCAAATCCAGTGGTCAAGTGGTAGCCAGCATTAAAAATGAAAGGAAATTAAATAGTAATATTGTGTACATTAAAAGTCTTTAATATAAATAACCTGAGGCAAAAGACACACACACACACATACACACACACACACACACACACACAAACTATAAAAGGCACTCATGGGGAAAATAAAGTAAAAATAAAATACTGAAAATATAAGCAGCAGTAAAAACAGAATCACGAACTAATATATGCATTGCATATGTAAATTAACTTATTCATTGCTTGAACAAAATGTGCATTGTATCAAAAACATTCAAGCTTTCTGTTTTTTTAAAGCAATGCATTAAAACACAGTAATTGAGAAAGCTTCAACATAAATGAACAAGACCAAACAGACCAATGCTAAGATAGGAGGGAGTATCACTTCAATAAACAAAGAAAATGTAACCTGAAAAAAATTAACACTCACTTATGACTACAAACAGAAACTCTTAGCAAAAAAAAAAAAAAGGAAGAGAAGGGCACTTTCCAAGTCTGATAAATATCTACAAAAACCCCACAGAAAACATCAAACTTAATTACGAAATACTGAATACTTTCCCTCTGGGATCTGGAAGGAGACAAAACTATTTGCTATCACCACTACTATTCAAGATGGTCCTGAAGGGCCAAACTTTTTCAAGAGCTGAAGAAGAAATAAAAGTCATAGGGATGGGGAAGGAAGAAATAAAGCTTTTATAAATCACAGATGATGCGACTGTGTATGTCAGAAAAACAAAAGAATCTACATAACAATTATTAAAAATAATTTAGCAAGATGACAATTTGTCAACATACAAAATGATTGTATTTCTCTATATGAGAAATAACAAATGAGAAAAAAATTAGTTACAAAATATGTCATTTATATTACCAGCATAATCTATCTGATGGGGAAGAATCTTCAAGGCTCCTACAGAATACTACATGATTTTATGAAAGAAATTTTTAAAACAATTAAATAAATGGAGGGGTTCTGGTGCTTTGGATTGGAAAACTACCTATTAAAAATGTCAATTATCCTCAAATTGACCTATATATTGAAGGAAATTGCCCCCAACTCCCAGAAGTCTTCTTTGAGGTGATTAAAAAAATACTGACTCTAAGATTTATACAGAAATGAAAAAGGATGGGGCGCCTGGGTGGCACAGCGGTTGGGCGTCTGCCTTCGGCTCAGGGCGTGATCCCGGCATTATGGGATCGAGCCCCACATCAGGCTCCTTTGCTGTGAGCCTGCTTCTTCCTCTCCCACTCCCCCTGCTTGTGTTCCCTCTCTTGCTGGCTGTCTCTATCTCTGTCAAATAAATAAATAAAATCTTTAAAAAAAAAATGAAAAAGGTTAAGAATAGGCAAGATAAGAACACAATCAACAACATACGCTTTTGCGTATCAATCCATTTTACAGAACCATTGTTATTAAGCTAGCGTGGCACTGGTACAGGGTTACGAAATAGGGCCAAAGGCACAGAATAGTGAGGCGAGAAACGGACTCACACACTTGGTCAACTGATTTTTAACCAAGATGTCAGTGCAGTATAACAGAAAAAGTATGATCTTTTCCAATAACAATTTTAAATGTAAAAATATGAACACAGAAAGTTCCAGAAGGTGGTCTGTGTTAACTTACTAGTAACCTTCAAACAGAAGTGGTCTCTTAAACCAAGACGACAAAATACAAAAGCTATAAAGTCCAAGCCACATAAATCTGAAGTGTTACTAATTCCAAAAGACAAGCTCTAACTTGAGAGTGGGGAAACCTCACAGACATTATATGACTACACAAAATACTCAAAAAATGAGCTACTAAGAGAAAAGAAAGAAAATCAGGGCACCATTCCCGCTTATGCTCAAATGGACACAACATCTTACTAAGTGAAAAATGCAGATCTAAGTCCTCTAAGGATTCAACGATCTTGTCACAATTTGGAGAGTAATAATCATGAAGTCATTCGGCTATCATTCAATTAGTCAAAACTTCAAATCCTGGATATTTTTCTAGAATAATATAATAACACAATTATAATATAAATAATTATAATAGGGCCATTTAAGCATGTCAGTATATTTGCTATAAAATAATTGAGTAGATCAAGAGTCTGCCATTTCCAATTTTATTACATAGATCTTAGAATATTTTCGTTTTTCTAATAATTTATTTGAGGCTTTCTTTGCAGAAAATATTGCTTTCTCAAAACTGAGAGCAATTTCAGAATTTCCAGAAGGGTGACAACATGAAATATCCAAATATCTTTAAACATAATTAAGATACTATTGTCTTATTAAATTGCCTACTTCTTACAATGTTTTTTGGGTTTGTTTGCTTTTTTCTAATGAGAGGAGAGACAAAGATCTCTGTATCCTATGGCCAACACAGAAGAGATTTTTTACTAAGTATTCCAATGACAAGGTTAAACTCACTGTATGATATCACACATACAATATAAAATAGATCAATTTGGGGAGTAATCTAAATAGACTCTCGGTTACTTGTACACTTCGTTTTGGCGCCAACTTTATGCTTCAGTGTTCTAAAAAATTGATTTTTATGCATACAACCCAGACCTGACAACTGCATTTTTAAAAACTTGCTCTCAGTGTTGAGTTGGACAAAGAAACGTAACCCATTCTCTTCTCCCTTAACTGTATGTGGTCTTGTGATTTGCAGTTTCGGCCCTGCCTTTTAATGGCCACACAAGCCTTGATGAGCCATATGGAGATGCATGTCATCTGGGGAGAGCAGATCAATATTCCTATTTAAACATTTTGTATGTTTACAAAGGCATCTAAGAACTCATAATAAACAAAGCATGTTTTTTTTATAAGCACCTTACTAAAAATTCTTCTTGATGCATACTTAGCGTAACACTTCCCATAGAAACTTTAGTTTCCAATGTCCTTTGCGAACTTCTGTGAGTTCGGCTTACCAAAATTATACCTGCCTAATTATACCACTTGCTACTGCTTGCCTCTATTTATTTCTATTTCTATTTATGTTCTCTGAAGACATGAAAGATGCCTTATTAGTCTTTCTATTTTTTTGCCGGTGCCCAGAAGGGGTGTTCCTGCAGTATGGAAATAATATTTTTAGATGCAGGTATTAATAAAGTTGCACAAATATTCGGGGAATCAGATCCCCTCTGCAAAGGTCAGCATTCGATCCAGTCAGTGCTTTTTCCTTGATCTTAGCTGGTCTCAGGAGGTGGCCCTGTCTCTCTGCTCATTGCTGTTTGCTAAATAGCCTCTTCCAGGAAGGAAATGTCTGCTAAAAGCTGTAATTATTGATACTGAACACAGATCACTCAGTCACCCTCTGATAAAGTCAAATCAAATTGGTACCCAGATGCAGCTACCATGATTATAGGCCAAATTCTGAGCTCTGTGCTTAAGAAGTAAAACCTAAGATAAGCTGCACGCCCATGAATTTTTTACATGGTTTGGTTTCGGTTGAGACATAAAAGGTCAGTTCTAGCTTGAAAGGGCTTTCTAACTTATGCAAAATCATTCCCTTGCTTTCAGTCCTAAGGACGATGTGGTCAAGTTTGTTAGGTGGACAAAGCTGGGGAGCAGTCTTGTCAGTATGATGACCTGAAAAGTCAAAAACAAACTTCTGATAGAGAAAAGAATGTATAAAATAATGATATTAAACTAATTTCCAAATAGAATATATTTTTAAGTATTTTGAGGAGATCATATCTGGGTTGGAGCATCTGAGACCAGGCTTGCCATTTCAACCTCATTTTGATACCCACCTTCTAATATGATCGCAGTGTTCACTGGCCTATTAAATCAAAGAGAAGATCAGCCTACAGCTATTCCCAGGAGTTCTTGTAGATACACGATTAATATGCCCAATGCCCAATGCTTTAAAAAAATAACAATAATTGTTCATTGTAATAATTACAAATACTATATTTTCTATATAGAAAATGTTTTCTTTCTTTCCAGTCATTTTTTTTTTCTTTTCTGTGATTCTCTGTACTTCCCTAATATTCAATTCTTACACCATTCGCCCTCAAAGGCATTTTCCTGGGCTTTTTCTTTCCTTCCTGTATTTGCTAATTCCTGAATCAATCGCCAATAGTTCTTTTAAATTTTTTTTTTTACAATATATGGCTCAACATCAATATTAAGTTAGTATACATGTATAAGATCATTAGTTGACTAGATATTCTGAAGATGAAACTTTTAAAAACACACATTTGAATTATCTTGGGTAGTCAAAAGGGCTTCAACCGCATACTTTCTAAAGAAAGATCTATCCTTTGAGATGTAAGTGTGTAACCAGCAGAAGCCAGACAAATACATGACCCTTGAGCACTTACTTTCTCAAATTGCCCCCAACGATGTGATTGGGACACTGGGTTGGATGTATTCTCATCATTTTAAAAATCTGGCTTTCCAAGTAAATAAAACAAAACCGAACTACTGTTTTTACCTGTTGTTTTACTGCCAACCCTGCTTTTTCTAAACTATTTTGAATTATGAAGTTCTGCACAATGCCCTGTGTAACTAGGCTAAGCCAGGGAAGGAGAGCTAGAAGTACAAGAGGTTTTTAAAGCCCAAAGACCAATACTAAAATTCAGTGCATTTTAATTATTCTATCTCTGAGGGTAGAAGAGGTCATTTTTTCCCTTCTTTTTTCCCCTTGTGTGGGTCTCAGAATCTAAACAAACACAAATTCTTAAGGAACTTGATTTGAAATGTGGGAGGAAAAAACCCAGAGGTTATAAACCCACGCCTTACCACTGAATAACTACCTTTATGAGGTTTCCAACACTTAAAATTTTAGATTTCTATGAGTTAGTCACAAATGAACTGTCAAGAAATAGCTACTTGGAGAAAACCTTCATTTCCTCAAATAACTATTTTTTTTCAAACTCTAATTTCCCCAAATAAGTGCTCAATTGTTATTCTAAGAATCCATATACAAGTGCTTGGAAGATTCTCAACTCAAACACTTCACATTATTTAAAGGCGAATACATTTATAAATAGGGACACTGAGGCACAGGTGGTTAAAAAAGGAAAATAAAATCCTTTTGAGTTGAAAATGTAAGAGTGAAGTTATTTAGTCCTTAATACATTACTTAGAAGTTCACAGAAAGAGCTCTAAATATAAAGAAGTAATTTTAAAATTCGGCGAATGAAGAAAAAATTGGAAGACAAAAGGAAATCAGTCTGACAGCTTTATTAATGAATTAGGAGAATCTACCCCTGCTACACACGCTCATAATTTTATTTATTTCTAAAGATTTATTTCTTTTAGAGAGAGAGCAAGCTGGGGGAGGGACAGAGGGAGAGGGAGAGAGAATCTCAAGCAGACTCCATGCTGAGCACAGAGCCCAACAGGGGCTCGATTCCAGGACCCTGCGATCATGACCTGAGCAGAAATCAAGAGTCAGCCATTTAACCGATGTGCCCCCCACACACTCAATTTTAAATAAGGGATGATGTAGGTTGAAATGAAATAAATTTAACTTATAAGTATACTTTAATGTATTTAAGCTATAGTAAAGGCACTTAACATGGTAAAGGGCTTCATTTTTCCCCCCCAATCCTAGGAAACATTAAAAACACTGTAAAATAAAAAGAGAGAAAGAAAGAACTGAACTGATAACAACAACTGACAGAACCTTTTTACCAGTTCAGGAAAACTGTGGGAAGGCTATGTAATCTGGATGCAAAAGGTTTTTGTGGTCGTTATGCTGGGAAAGTCATAGATGCTTCCCAGCTGTGTACAAAGCTACTAAGGAAGTCATTTCTTAGGGATCTGAGCATAGGTCCAAAGCTGTTCATAATTACAGACCTGCTCAAACTACTACAAGAAAAAAATTCAATAATTTTCAGTAATACGGGCAGAAATTTGGCACAAATTCTATAATGGAAACAACAGTTCCATGGAACCATGGGCTCAAACGTGATCATATATATCAATATGGTATAATAATGAATGGGTGGGCATTCCACAGAATTGGGTCTATCTATTCACAGCATAATGTGCTTTCATTTTCAGCTTCACCTTGGCCGGAAATTAAGAATGTACACACTTGCCCTGAGCAACTGTGTTTCAGTGTAGTTGGACATAAGAAGAACACTACAAAAGGAGCAGATAAATGCCAATTGCATTGACCTGTCTCTTCTATCAGAGAAGTACTGATAACATTTATTGCAATAAGTAGCTCTCCAAAAAAGGAAAAACAAAAAGAAAAAATAAAAGATGTGTTGCCTTTGCCATGTTCCAAGGGGTAAACACTCCCACCACAGCTGATTTCAAGCGATCAACAGGACATCTTTGTATGGGGAGTTGAGAAAGGGTGGGGACCATCAGCTTTTATGAGTTGGTGTGAGCCAGATCCACCCCACCACTGAAACAGCATCCCCCAAACTTCACAAGAGTGGCAGTCCAAATCATTATACTCAGGGCTTCTCGTACGACTTAAGAATATTTGAAGAACATTTCTGAAGATTTCCGATCCCTAATTCTTGGTCTCTATATCCAGACTGTAGAACACATTTTAACCTGCTACAGACTTCTGAACACACATATCTATTATCAATACAGTTCTCTTTCTTCTCAAGGGAAATGTTCTATTAGATGCAAGCATAGGAATTCCTGCTAGGTCCTTAGAGCTATTGATTTATGAAGCATGTCTTTTATCTCAACTTAACCACAAATATTGTGAAATCCAAACACCACACTCTAAAACATCTGCCCAAAGGGCTCACATTTAAGGCTACTCTTTTCTGGGATAACTTATGTTTTAATGATATCTTTCCATCTTCATAGAAGAGAAAAGGATTAATTCTGATCGCCATAGGAACACTTTTCAGTCTGGGTAAGGACATGAATGAGTCTGGAGGCAATCAAAGAACAAAGCTCCGCTAAGCATGATGAGATGTCAAATTTAGATAATACAGTAGTGCTAGAAAGACCATCTCAGGGTAGATAAATTTTTCATTTGTATGATTGTAATATTGATTCCCTATTGGATAAATCCAACAAACATCTTATATTTCACGTTCACTCATCCTTTCTTAAACTCATCATGCTCGTGGCTTCCATTGCCGTGAATGGAACTGTCATAGTTTTCTTGGTACATCCATTACAATTTCTTCTATTTTATCTTAAGCTTTTTGAGAGAGAGAAAGAGTGCCAGTGGTGTGGGAGGGACAGAGGGAGACGGAGAGAGAGAATCTGAAGCAGGCTGTGTGATCAGCATGGAACCCAATGCGGGGCTCGATCTCACAACCCCGAGGTCATGACCTGAGCTGAAATCAAGATCGGATGCTTAACCAACAGAGCCACCCAGGTGCCCTGGTTATAATATCTTCTTCTCCTCGCTGAGCTCCTTATCCTGCCCTGGTCTGTGAAAAGCCAATGATTTCCAAGGATCCACCCTAGGCCCACTGATCTCTTAGTGAACCTTGTTGGTTATTTTTATCTACTCTTATAATTTTGCCTTTATGTAAATGACACTCAAATCTCTGTCTTCAACCCAGAAACTTCCCCAAGCTTCAGATTCATCTACCTAACTTTTAGTTGAACACACCAGCTGAATATTCCACAAGCTCTTCCAAGTCTGTAGGACTTTAAATGTTCCCTATCTTCCTACTACAGTGCATGTGTACCTCTGGTGTTTTCCACCTTCATTGTATTATGATTCACTCTGTTATTTACCTTAGAAGCCTGAAAATGTATCCTTCAGAGAGCTGCTAGGGTGAGCTAATAAGAATATAAATGTTTCCATACCATTCCCCTGCATGGAATACTCCATAGTTGCCATTAAAATACTATTTTTCTACCTATTATAATGTAGTAAAATTATTTATAAAAAAAGAAACTGTAACTTGGGGTGCCTGGGTGGCTCAGTAGGTTAAGCATCTGCCTTCAGCTCGGGTCATGATCCCAGGGTCCTGGGGTGGAGCCCTGGGTTGGGCTCCCTGCTCAGCGGGGAGTCCGCTTCTCCTTCTCCCTCTGCTGTTCCCCCTGCTTATGCTCTAATAAATAAATAAAATCATTAAAAAAACCCTCAAAACCCTATAGTACTCAAAATATGTTAAGGAAATAAAAACAGTTATGGCTGGCACCCTATCCTGGGGCTTGGGGGTAAAAATAGGGGTTGTAGGATAAAGCCCTAGCCACAGGGCTTCTCCTTCACCCCCTTGCCAATTGTGAGGTAGTCTGAGGAGCTCATTTGCGTCAGCAGAGCAGATGTTGAAAGTCACTGAAGACTAAAGTTCATTTCTTCGCAGGGCACACGAACCCCTCCATGACGTACTGCTCCTCTCCACCTTATCCTTCACATCCCAGCCATAGGAAACTCAGGGCGGTCTCCCTGGATACTGTACTGTTTCTCATTTCCTGCCTTTGCTTATGCTACTTCCTCATAAAGGACACCCCTTGAGCCTCTCTACTTATATCATGTGGCCATTTACTAAGCAGCTTTAAGATTTAAATCAGATGACATTTCATTCATATATTGATTCAGTCAAACATCAATGTTTGAACAAAATATTTGCTCTCACGAAGCTCATAATTTTATGGAGGGGAGACAGACGATAAGCAAACAAATATGCAAACCCCAGTGAATGAACTGCTTGAATCACCTATTAGCGCCATGTTGGCTGTGTACCACACACTCACAAAAACCATGGGTGAGCATCTTACAATTGTCATGCATAGCAGTAAATGCTTTCGTATGTCTGCTCATTTTATTTCTCAAAATTATGTTAGGAAAATCAGTGTTATTCTGCCACTTTGGTAGATGGGCAGACAAAGGCTCAGAGAGATTTACAAATTTACCTATGGCCACGTAGCTGGAGTTGTCAGAATCTAAATAGAAATCCAGAAATATCTAATTTCAGAAACCAACTATGTTCATGATAACATTGGCTTTCAGGTGCTAATAAATAAATAAATAAATAAATAAATAAATAAAGACGCCATCTGTACCTGAAGTCAATTCACATGTTCAAATCTCTCAGTCCTGGATGGATTTCTCCACATTCTAGGAAGCTTTACACTGGGGCACTTTAGAATTCAAAAGGATTTAATCATGAGCAGTGAATCTGCAAAACACGCTGTGGGATCCCCGCTGATTTTAGCAAGAGGAGAGAACAGTCTCCTGCAGCATCTGCTGGAATGAAATGGCTTTGAGGAGGTAGAGGAAAAGCATAAATGTGCAGAACACCTGGTATTCAGGGCATTCTCTGCTCTCTAAGCACTGAATTAAAGCTTCAGTTATTCATTCTGACAATGCTTATAGCTTTGCTCTAAGATCCTCAAATAATACACGTGGGCTCCAAACAGAATCACTAATAAATGATTTAACAGTAATAGATGGGCGCTATAAGAATTTAGTGAGAATAAATAAACACATTAAAAATAAGGCACTTGAACACCTGGACGGCAGGTTACAGCTGCCCAGATGTGGCAAAACACTCCGCTCAGCGTGACAGACAGATTAAGACTTTCCCTTTAGAGTCTGGGTAAATGCTCATCATGAACCAGCCATCATGAATTCCCAAGAGAAAACAAAACCAGAAAAGCTCAAGATTAGAGTTGATTCCAAATTATCCCCTTTTCTTTATTGTTTAAATGGGGAGACTATCTGGGAATTTAGTATAATCTGACAAGTACGATTTGCCATCAATGGAGAACTGTCCCCTTAAGATCGCTTCCTAATTGTTTCATTAAAATTTAACAACTCAAAAACTGTCTCCTTGTAGGACAACACAGGAAAAATCATTTGTTGTTTTGTTTCTTTCATATATAGATTTAGATATAGATATAGATATAGATAGAAATGTTTCCAGGCTACTGTGTGAAAAAGTCATTTTGAAAAAAAATAAGATTTTTATTGTTACTATCTCAAAATACTGTAACCGGTTTAAATATTTATACTTACTTTGTTTTTAGATCAGAGACTGCTGCTTTACCAGTTTGACTTGATTTTCTAAATTCTAAAAGCGAGTAACAATAAAAAGAACTTTAAGGGGGCGCCTGGGTGGCACAGCGGTTAAGCGTCTGCCTTCGGCTCAGGGCGTGATCCTGGCGATCCGGGATCGAGCCCCACATCAGGCTCCTCCGCTATGAGCCTGCTTCTTCCTCTCCCACTTCCCCTGCTTGTGTTCCCTCTCTCGCTGGCTGTCTCTCTCTCTGTCGAATAAATAAATAAAAAAAAAATCTTAAAAAAAAAAAAAAAAAAAAAAGAACTTTAAGAGTTAGCTCAGGTATCATATATTTTTATAATACACATTTTGAAATTTTTTAATGCAATGCTCTTTTTATGCAAATTTGATCAAACAATATATGTAATTCTATACCATAATTTCTTCACATGTTAAATTACAAGCATCTTTCTACCACATTTACCATATGCCACATATGGCACCAAAGGATAATCTATAGGGTTTTTTTGTTTGTTTGCTTGTTTGTTTTTTAAAGATTTTATTTATTTATTTGACAGAGAGAGGGAGAGCACAGCAGGGGGAGAGGCAGGGAGAGGGAGAAGCAGGCTTCCTGTAGAGCGAGGAGCCCGATGCGGGTCTGGATCCCAGGACCCCAGGGTCATGACCTGATCTGAAGGCAGACGTTTAACCAACTAAGCCACCCAGGCACCCCAAGATAACCTAATCTTGTTTTGGGACATTTAGATTATTTTTAGTTTTTTTCTGTATTCTTATTGCCATCTTGCCTAATCTTTAAGAGACATTTTATGTATTTATAAGTTTTCTTAATGACTCTAAAAATAAACTTACAAAAGGGCACCTGGGTGGCTCAGTTGGTCTAAGCAACTGATTTCTGCTCTTTGGTTCAGGTCATGATCTCACGGTCCTGGGATCAAGTCCCACGTCAGGCTCCTTGCTCAATGGGGAGTTGGCTTGTCCTTCTGCCCCTTCCGCTACTCATGCTCTCTCTCTCTCGAATAAATAAATACAATCTTTAAAATAAGCATATTCTAAGACTCTACTAGTCAACTTATTCTATTATTTGTCTCCATATTGTACCATGTATGGACACCTAAAGTCTTTGTTTAATTTGGATCATTAAACATAACAATTATTTTTTAAACAATGGCATTTGTCAAATCTACTACCTATCTTCACATCAATTCTTCAAGGCAAATACTGTTCTCATGTTACAGATAAACTATTTAAAGTGTTTAAGCGATCTTTTCATGGCTTATTACAAAGGGTATCTGCAAGGGTATCTGACAGGTATCAAAGAAGAGTAACAGTTCAGGTTTGTGGACAGGAGACTGAATTCTATCTTGGACACATTGGGTTTACGTTGCCTGCAGGATACCCAGATGCAGTCATATAATAAGAAGATGCACACAGATGTGGAACTTTGAAGAGAGTATTTTACCGAAGACACCAATTTGGAAGTCCTCAGTCGATGGCAAAAGGGGGCAAGTGGAGAATCTTGGAGATGCAGATAAATTTGGCAAGAAAAAAGCAAAGTGAAGAAAGAAAGGAGGAAAAAGTGAAAGAACAGTGGGTGATGTTTTAAGAAGTCAAGGAAGGAGACAATTTCAAGCCAGGACATTGATCGTTTAGCAATAAAGATACCTCTGGTGATCTTGCCTAAGAGAAGTTTCACTGGTGTTCTGGGGCACAAGAGATGTTTTTGTGGGTTGTTGAGCCACTGTCCTAATTAACAGGAAGAATTTAGAGAACAAATGTGCAAAATGGGAAGGACATTTTGCTACTTTCCTAGAAACAGTGGTGGCAAAGCTCCTGCAGAGGTGGGTAGAGGGACCAGGTAGCTTGCCATGGAGACTCTCAAAGGAGCCCTTGGACTTTGTACAGCCCTGGATTCAGCCTTATTGTAGGAGAACTAGGCACAGAAAGCTTCCTTCCTGTAGAGTGGATATGTGATGTCAATCAGGAAGGGCAACTGATAGACCTCTCCATTAGCCTACCCACCAAAGACTAAAATCAATGCCAAGCACTCACATACCATCTACCCTCTCCAAGCCATTATTAACTACTAAAACATACTCAACTATGAAGTGCGAAAACTACTAAACATGCTAAAATAAGAACTACTAATAAATATAAGAAACAAAACAATTACTTAGGACAACGACCGATGCTCTAGCCCACTGGCATGCCATTTCTGTCTGCCAAGAGCCAGGAGAAAATGGTAGGATTTTGGTTTTGGTTTACAACTGGTTAAGTTTTATCATTCTTATATATCTTTTTAATAAAAATCCATATATTGCATAGTAATAAGGAAAGTTCTGCATATATTACAGCTCCCCAATCACATGACCTTTAAACAACTCAGCCCTTACGCTCACCCCCAGCTGCATCGCCACATAAGGCATTCAGAGGAAAAGTGCAATTGTGATTTCTTGACGCCCAGAGATAATTACTACTACTATTTGAATCTGAAGGAGATAATTCTTTGTTCTGACTTTCTTTTGTTGAGCAAAAAAAGAACTATTTATATCTCAACTTTCCTTATGTTTTATATTCAAAGCGTTATCAGAACTACCAAGATCACAAGAAGCCTGTGGCATTTTCTTACACATGATATTCAATACTGAACTGAGTAAAAACACTTTTAATCCCATGAAATGAACAAATTTAGTACCAAGTACAAAGACATGTGTTTGGCATAATAAACCTCTCCTCCTTCCCAAGACATTCCGGAATGTTGGATTACTAGATGTCATCTACAACTCTGGAGTCTTGAAGAGGCTGAATTAAGGAAATGCTGCAGGGGGAGCTTGCTGGTTCCCTCCCTTGGATGACAGGTGTTCCTCTGCCTACCCACCGTCATAGTCACTCAGGCCTTCATTTGAGAAAAAAAATAATTGAACACCGGCTTTGCACACTGTTTTTTTTAAGACCTTGAACATTCAGAAGAGTGAAAATAATTCCTGCCATGAAGGCAATCACAGCCCAGTGGGAGAAGGTCGTCACTACAGCTTGAGAATTCCACCGTTTGGACAAAAATTGCTTTTGCTACCCAGGATGTGGGTGATGGGTGCATGGGAGTGTTCCAGGGCTCTCCCAGAGGCCTGATGGGGTGGGGTGGGGGGAAACTTGGGCTGGAGTTTTCTGCAGCTCATGTCTTCAAGATATTTCTCTTTTTAAATATTTTATTTATTTATTTGAGAGAGAGATACAGGGAAAGTGTGCATGAGTGGGGGGAGGGACAGAGGGAGAATGACAAGCAGACTCCCTGCTGGGTGCAGGCACCAACACAGGGCTTGATCCCAGGACCTGAGATCATGACCTGAGCTGAAGTCTGATGCTTAAGTGACTGAGCCAGGTGCCCCAAGATATTTCTGATTATAAACTTATTACATATAACTTTCTGCCATCAAGACACAAATTCGGTCACAAGAGAAAAAAGAAAAAAGAGAGGTGCCTGGATAGGTGAGTTAGCTAAGCACTGGACTCATGATTTTGGCTCAGGTCATGATCTCATGGGTCATGGGATCAAGCCCGCGTAGGGCTCCATGCTCAGTGGGGAGTCTTGGGATTCTCTCTCTCCCTCTCTTTCTGCCCTTCCTGCTGGTGCATGCTCTCTCTCTTTACCTCTCCCCGAAGTAAATAAATTTATAAACAAATAATAAATAAAAAATTAAAAAGGAACATTTCCTCTTGGAGGTGTAAAAGACATTAATCAACATCCCACACAGACTGATGATAAATAACCTCTATATCTAGACCTATATCTGTAAGTACAAAATCAATGAGGATATGAAATAAATTGGTAGTGAAAACTATTACTAGCAATGTACAAATATAAGTTTTTTCTTTTACCACAGGATGAACTCTAAATGTAAATTTTCAAGTGAACATACAAATTCCTAGTTTTAAAAAAGCATTGACAATATTGAAAGTTAAGTATGTGTGAAATATTAAAATAACATCTTTAACATAGACTCTGAAGGGTAGAACCATATGATAATTTGTTTTTGTTTCTCCAGTGCATGGATAGTGCCTGAGACACAGGTCAGGCTGTTAACTCATCTGATTAAGGTTTGTTGAAATTTGAGAAATTGCTGGAAAGTCTCAGGCAACTAAATGTCCAGGATTTTGTGTATCTACTAAAATTGCAGGTTATTATGTATTTCCCTTAATTGCATGATGAAAGAATACAGTGCTTTTTGGTACAAGAGTTGCTGTATCCATGAATTAGTTACATAATGATACTTAAAAAGCATAATATTGGCCATTTAAATTTCCCGATTCTTTGTTTTCATTTCACAGCTATGTGAACTAGAGTACAGTAACATCATAATTGTGGAGAAATGACCTAGCCGTCAAGACAAATTCCCCAGAAGGGAGATATTTGGCATGAGTACAAGGGACTTATTTAACAAACCAGTCAGAAAAATTGCAACTAAATGCTCGTTATATGATATTAGACTAGCCTAGAGAATCAAGTGATGTTTTCAAAGAGGTTGCTGATAAAAATCACCCTCTTTAGCAAAATAAAATTATTTGATCCTTTTCACATACTTTGAAAAGTTGAAAACACTACACTGGGGTTTTGATTTCTACTATAATTAATGCAACACGGCTTAATTCACTTTTTTTTTCAAGATTTTTCCATCCGTTGGTGCCATAAACCCTTGAGCGAACTTGGCCATTTTTCTATCATCTTGTTTCACAGACAATATGGCAAAGATAACAGTTAACTCCATTTATTTCTCTCTGCTGAGACTCTTGGCTGTAATCATCTGTTTACTCCCATGGAAAATGGAGAGGAAATTATATACCACTTCAATCACACAGTTCTTTTCCCCTTTCCTCAAGCTTATAACGTGCATCTAATAAAATGTGCTGATATGTGAAATCCTAAACAAATATTTAATGAAGAATTATAGGTGCAAATGTATCGTCCTAGAGGAAATGGGTGACAGAGTGATATAATACACACTCGTTTTCCTACTTGTTTGAATCTGGTCGACCAGACATCCAAGTAACAATTCAAACAATAAATGATAATGTGGTTCTCTAGCCACAGATGCTGATCTCCCTGATTCAATGCCAATGCCAGTGAATGGCCTTTCTTATCATGTCCTAAATCCTAACATCGGGTGCTGCAAAGTGGGCTTTGTCTCCTTAACCCAAGTGTATGACGTATTCAAAACCCTGTAGATTCTACCATGTTAATCTATCTTTTGTATCTGACCCCCTCCTTCCACTGACATCCTGATTTTATCTTTCACATTACCAGCAGATGGATTTTTCCCCCAAATTAAAGTGTGATCCTATTATCTTCTGCCAGTAACTCTGTGCTTGCCTATAGAATATAATCCTAGCTTTTCCCATTAGTACCAAGAGCCTTCATGGTCTCATCATGCCACTCGCTGCTTTTGCTTCTCTCTCATGGTACTTCCTCCAACCCCCTCTTTCAGCCTCATCAAAATTCTGGAAGTTTGTGAACATTATGGGCTGTTTTGTTCATTCTGCTCTAATCGATCAAACATTAACCCCTGCTTCTGATTTGTTCCTTTTTTAAAATTATTATTCAACAAATATTTACCGAAGACTTAGTATGTGCCAGATTCTGGGCTAAGTCTTGCAAACAAACAAACAAAAAATGAATCAATTAAATCTGCAACACTCCAAGAGCTCAGGGTCCTGAAGATGAGAGTGACATTGATCGGATAGTCATGACCTTAGCAGGACCTCAACTCCTGCCCTTCTTTGTACCACACTTTTATGTATTTCCCAATTATTTCACATGTACAAAAAAAATTTAAAAACCAATGAATTAATATAATCAATTTAAGATCTCAAGGATGAAGTAAAATTAATAGCCTGAAATAACTCCACTTTGAAAGAGAGACTACTATGAACATTTACAAACGATAACTTAATAAAAAGACAAGGTGCTAGACAAATAAATTTAGAATTGACCCTTGATAATGGCAGGGTGAGGAACAGTTGAAAATCCACACAGAACTTTGACTCCCCAAAAATGTAACTATTCATAGCCTACTGCTGACCAGAAATCCTACTGATAACATAAACATGCAATTAACACATACCTTGTTTCTTTTCTGTATTATACACTGTATTCTTACAATAAAATAGAGAAAAGAAATTGTTATGAAGAAAATCATAAGAAAGAGATAAGAGAAAATACATTTGTAGCACTGCA
Organism: Ursus maritimus; assembly: GCF_017311325.1. NCBI lineage: Eukaryota > Metazoa > Chordata > Mammalia > Carnivora > Ursidae > Ursus > Ursus maritimus. The sequence continues at coordinate 70,155,345 of NW_024426663.1, forward strand.
GTGTGTGTGTGTGTGTGTGTGTGTGTGTGTGTGTGTGTATATAAAGCATGTTTAAGTGGATCTGTGAAGTTTAAACTCATGGTGATCAAGGGTAAACTACAGACATCACAGGGGCAAATTAAAGAATCGCATAACCTGGAATATCATGGAAATCAAAATCACAGAGAAATTTACTAGTGACCAGTAACTGTGATAACTACTTGATTAAATTTATAGGGTATGAATTTCAGGTCTATGTTAAAACCAGGAATCTTATTACTTTACTGGCACAAATATTAATATAAATGACTTGTATTGACAAACACAAGTGCTGTCCCACCTGCTTTATTTAATAAACAAAATATTTTCCATCGGCACATTATCTGCTAGTCAAGCTGGTAAAGTTATTAAAATGTTTCTTTTTGTGATTAACCTCTTGAAATCTTGTTTGTAGTATTAATTTACTAAGAAAAACTATCTCTCATAGAAAATACAAGGATTTACTCCATCCACTCCTTCCTGGAATTACTAATCAGAGACAGAGAAATTATTCCAATGTTATGTTTCATAAAAGGAGATTTCATTGAGAGTAATAGCACCAATCAAGTTGTTATGAGGTTATTTAGAGAATCAACAAACAGAACTTCAGTGCCAAATCCATGCCAGGTACTGAGCGTGATTCTAGGCACTACCATCTATTAAATTACTCTGAGCCCTATGTTAAATACAACATTAAAAATTACAGATTAGGTTTAGATTCCGTGTCCTCAGATTATCATATGACTCTATAAAAACCCTTTTGCAGGTTGAACTACAAGGAAGGGTAGTGTTGCAAAAAGGAACGTGACCATTCAAAATGTGTTTTATGTAGAATCTGAAATTGTATCCCATCCTTTACCATAATATGACCAGATTACACACATTAAACGTTTCTTTAAATGCTATTTTTAGTAAAACTTTATAGCTGATAGTTGTGAAAAGTACTATGTGTCAGGCATTATATTTAATCTGTGTGTGTGTGTGAGAGAGAGAGATTTGGAATCAATTATTCAGGAAACTTATTTCTTATTTTCTAAATGTCCATTATTTGTTAACTCTTGATCAAAAAGTGGAAAAGAGAAATAAGAGATGACCTTCCTGCCCCCCCTCGAATACTATTTCTCCTACAAATCGATAAAACCAGACAAAAATCTGGCCAAGACCAAGACCATTCACTAAAACCAGTTATGTGATATTAGGACCATAGCTGTTATCTATGTGTGATGATTATATGATTCTCTATTTCATCAATCAAACCCCATGAAAGGCTTGGGAGAATTTAAATGTCTTCTATGAGCAGAAGAACAATGCATGCCTTTTTATTTGGAAGAGATAAAGAGAGAGTAATGGATCAAAAGGAAATTTAATAAACTGGAATTTGGGGTAAGAAAATGGCAGAATAAAGGTGAAGAAAAGGAAAGGAATGATAGAAATACAAAAAAAAAGATAAGAGGAAAACATAAAACAATCAAGGATGAAAAGCTAGAGAATATTCTCTGGCTCTGGTGTCACACACTCACAGAGAGAGAGGCCCCATTTAATAGAACAAGAGATAGGACATGAGAGTATTAAGTGTATTGCTACAAATCACTACTTTATTCCTGCCGCCAGTTGGCAAAATGAAACACTAATAAAATAATAAAATATACAATAAGTATTTCCCCTTTGGGGCCCACTTCTAAGCATTTAATTGGTAAAAAAACAAACCCTCCACCACATACAGGGCTCTGTATACGGCCCTTTACTTTTTAATCAGTACATGCCATGACTTCTTCCAAATTCAGATCATACTTGATCAATACTTCATTGTACATGAATTTTATACGGTCTCTAAGGATTTCAAATCAATTCGAAAGCAGGTAGGTCATTCTTACCTAACACAAATTCACAAGGGAGATAAAGATAAAATAATTTTTAAACAAACTTACTGAATCTGTGCCATTAATTAAAACTACATCAATTTCTTCTCTTAGAACTGTCACGCTGCCTTCCTCGCCTCACCTGGAATGGTGAACGCATATTGCATGAGACAATAATTGGCTTTTTGGTGGTTGTTGTACAGTATGTCTCAAATCATAGCACTACTTGCAAATGGATTTAATGAGTGTAAATCATGTTCCCATCGGCTCCACATCCAAAATGTCATCAGATCTACTCTCTCCTTTTATGATACTTTGACAGAAAAAAAAAAAAAAAAGAAAAAGGCAACAAATTTTCCAGCATGTATGTGGCAACATAATTGACAGTTACCTTAATGAAGTTAAAATCCTCTACGATGCTTAATGAGGTTTGGTATACCAATTCAAAAGCCCAGAATAAACTAGGTTCCACAACCCATCTGGCACCACACACAGTCAAACGCACAGCGCTGTCACATCCAACGATAGCATCGCGATCATCTACCATCATTGCCGTCCCGACTACTCCGGGCAATCTGAAATAACAAGTCAACGGCTATAACGAACCTCTGGAAGTCCCCTTACTTGTAGATATGTATTCCACGAAAACAGGGAACAATAAATCATCGGAAAATCAAAACGATAATATGACTGAAGCAACAGAAAATAAGTTTACATGACACCTTTCACAGTCCGCCAAACTGGATGGAGTGAGAAATGGAAAACCATGACATAGTCTCTAAAATGCAATGATCACTGCATAGTTTTAATATTTGTCCTCGGGTCTTCGCCTCTTAGCTGTACCAGCTGTATTTTGCCCTCCAACTAAAATCATAAACCCCTTTCTGGCGCTTCTCTTCATAACCTCCATAACATCACTGACACACTTCTCTCGGGGATACACGTTGTAATACGGTTTACAATTCTTTACTATCATCCGTTGCCCGCACTAGACTGTAAAATCTTCCAGGACCAGACCCTAGTTTAATTTGTGACATCGTGTGTGTTGCCTACCAAGAGCTGAATCCCTATAATTTCTTGAGGGCAGGGTCCTGATTACATTCCAGGTGGCCCCTCATACACTGTGTCATCCAAGGGAAGGTGACAGCTCTCTTGGTCCAGGGGGAACCATGGATTGTAGCTGAACATTACAATTCCCTTCTGTTTCCAGTGATTGCTTTAGGCAGAGGGGTTAGGCACAACACCGGCTAATGAGAAGTAAGGGGTGGCTTCTGGAAAAGGTTTATTAAGCTTTTAAACAAGAATCAAGGAGGAGTTGACCACTCCTTCTTCAGAGAACTTTTGAGTTTCATGTGATACCTCTAACTGCAGAAATGATTTAGTAACCGCGAAGAGAGTTTGCTAGACACAAGAAAGACAGGGGGTAAAAAAAAAAAACCCAAAAAACAACAACAACTGGCTTCTTGCTTTTATTAATTGATTCCTGAACCACCATCCCTGGAGTTATGTCTTCTTGGTATGAAAGATAATTGATATTTTTTGGTTGTTTATACCTGATTGGTTGGAGGTTTCTGATATTTGCTGTCAAATATCTCTGACGGAACACAGATTTTTCCACTTTACCAAGCAAGTTCTCAAATATTCTAAGGGAATAATTACTCTGGTTTCAATGCAGAAGGTGAAAAATTTACAAAATATGCATAAGAAAACCACTTTATAGGATTTCTGAATAAGCAATTACAACATCAACTTCCAGTGTTCAAGGTTCTAACAAGTCTAATGTATTACAAAGACGATGGGTTAAATCCACAAGGCACTTAACTTCTGTCTTATTAACAATAAATTTCTAGATTAGGGAAGGAAAAAAGCAGAACATTCAATTTCTGCTGCCTCATATTTGCAGTACTGAGTGTAAGGCACAAGTTAAATATAAAAAGAAATCTAACTTGCTATTTCTGTCTTGATCTAGATATGAAAGGATAAAACATTAAAAGTTGCTTATAAAGTTCCCTTCCTGACATTCAAATTTAATGAATACTCTCTTGATTCTTAATAGTGTGGTTCATTTTTCAAATAAAGAGCCCAGAGTCGTGGAGACCAGGTGAGGAAGGATATTACACCAAGTTCTTCACAAAGGAAATATTGCACACTGCTCATTTCAGGTTCTTTTCCTATCAAATGTCATCATCTTTCTAGATTATTACCAAGCAGAAAGAGCCTGTTATGTGACAGACAGCACTGAAATTTTGCTTGCAGCCAGAGGCTAAGTAGAAAATTGAAAATACACAGGTGTAAGAAACAGTTTTCTGATTTCTATGCAAATCTATCTGTCCCACCTGAGTTTATTAATCAAATCATTATTTTTGTCAGGTTACCCATGAGTTCCCTCAGAGGTTTTCAAAAATAAATGATCAAAGATAACTGGGGAAAAAGGAAGAATGATTTGACCAGGAATAAAATATATACAACAACAATATACCCCTCAAGAAAACATTTTCCTCTGGCTAAAAGTATAAACAAGAATCTGTCAATAGTTATAACTCTCTTATTTTACATGAAAAGTGGAGGAGCCAACAAATAATTAAAACTTAAAGTGTTCATACCTTTTGATCCATTGATTCTGTAACAGGAAAGCTATTCAAAATTATTAGTGCAGAAAAACCATTTTTAGATGTTCATTACTGCATTGTAATAAAACACTTTACCATCAAAATAACTGTCAAATGATGAGTGATATGGCACAGAAATTGCTGTTAGACTGTGAATTTTCTGAGGACATGAACCACGTCCATCTTGCTCACCTTCAGCTCTTAGCACATTGCCTGGTAGAGAAAATTCTCAGGAATCTTGATTCATTTACTCACTCGTGCATTCTCCTTATTCATTCAACAATCAGGTATCAAGCCTTATATCCCTCCCACAAATCGTGCCAGTCACTGGTGACTCAAGGGACTGTAAGAAGGGGTTTTGTCTTCAGGAGGTTATCGTTGGTGCTGCAGTTGGGGAAGGAAGGGGAACAACACACAAATGCTGAGAGGATTGCTCATGCTTTGCAGGGGTCTGACGGTGGTTTTCGGAATAGACCATGAAAACCAGGCTGTTGGTTTTTTACCAATGGAAATAAAGAGAAAAGTGATAAAAGTTAAAAGCAAAAATGGAGGAATTCACTTAGCTTCCACCATCAAGAGAAGTCAATGATGAAGCCTGGGAGGACTGTTCGCATAGGTGGGAAGACAGATCTCTGCCGGTCACACAGTCAGGGAAGGGGAGGAACTTGAGGAGCTGGATGAAAAGGGGCCCAACAAATACTTGAATGAATGAATGTCTCAAAGATGTGAGAGAATATGAGGTGGAAAAAAGGCTTCTAAGGGTTTCCATTTGTGATGGACACTTCTTCATGTTGGAATACTTTCTGATTTGCTTTTTACTAGGTTCTCCTGCTCTTTCTTTTTGATTTGTGATAGAGATGCAGATGAAAGGTCTTGGAGGCTGGCTGACTGCTGCTGCTAAGACCTAGAGCCAGTTCAATGTTCAGAACTCCACGCAGGGAAGTTCTCATGGTGCACGGCGGCTGGAGGGGAGCAAGATGGCTCTGGGGTCTATTCTCCGGACAGAAAGAAGGCCTATGTGAATCAAGCAGCACTTTAGAAACACTTCCCTGTTACTCTGTTTACTCTTCATCTGAAAACAGATCAGAAGGGTCAACAGGAGTCAATTTCAAAAAATAGTGCATTTTCTGGAATGCTGACAGGTAAAGAATCATGAAGAGAAAACCAAGCCGTTTAATTTACTTTGATTTTCATACACAGCCATGGTTTTCAGCTTTTTTTTTTTTACTTTATGTTTTTAACGTGGTAAGAACAACATGATAACACAGAATGATCTGGTATTCACTCAGAAATAAAATTGTAGAACACGTCTATAAAGGGTTTACAAATATACAGCCTTCCTCAATAGCAATCATATGAAATATTCTATGAAGTATTATCATAAATATGAATATATTCATTTGATTTTCCCTTATGAATGCCTGTGAGAAACATTCATTTAGAGCTTACTTATTACCCAATTAGGTCATAAATAGGATACATGCATGTGGATGTTTCTGTATTTTTCAGTGAGCCACAAAGGACATAAATATGAAATATTGAAATCAAACGGCTTCCATGGGCTCTTCCTTGGTGCTTTGTGTACTCATAATAAAGTCCTATAATTTATTTTAAAGGCAGGGAATGCGGGGTTCAAAAGTTTAACAAGACTGTGACTTTCAGAAGATTAGACACAGTAAACCAATATAATTGCTATACCCCACAGCCCGAGTCAATTCAGGCAAAAAATAAGTATTTTTATCATAACATTTCCTTTCTCAGAGACTAAATCAGTTCCAATTACATATTTTACATTCTGTACTTGTGTTTGACTTAAAAAAAAATTCTAACAAGTTGTTCAATATTCATCATCGAATATAATAACACATGCCATTTATTTCTTGGGCCATTTGTTCAGTGGACTTAATATTGGGATATAATATAATATTAGACATATTTAGCACAAAGAAAAAAGTGATTGCCTGAACAAACAAGACTATCAGTCAGAAAATTACTCTTTATAATTATGAACCAAATCCTTGGGGCACTAGGAAGATTCATGGATCTTGAAAATATGTCAAATGTTTGGCCCAAGGGCAGTTTTCTCATGGGATCTGGGCTTTTGTATAGGACAACTGCTTAGAAAAAGACGACTTGCGGAAGTCAAGGCGTGTTCAGGTGGTACTATATCACTCTAAGTATACTCCTATGTATTCTAGTACATACATAAATGTTACAATTTTCATACTATCCATATCCTATGAATTCAATTATTTATCTCCAAATATTACATGCAAGAAAGAACAGAACAGGGAAGGGAAGGAGAAAGAAAGAAAGAGAAAGAAAGAAAAAGAATGAAAAAGAGAAAGAAAGAAAGAAAGAAAGAAAGAAAGAAAGAAAGAAAGAAAGAAAGAAAAGGAAGGAGGCAAGGGAAGGAAGGAAGAGGGAGGGAGGAGTGAGGACGAGAAAGAAAGAAACTCAACACAGTTAAGTAGAAAAAAAACCATTGAATAGAAAGGCCAGCATCTAGCTCTGACCCACTGTGGGACTGTGGCAATGTGAGTAAATCAATGAATGTCTTTTGGATTCCAATTTTTTTCCATAATATCAATGGTTTAATTATATGGGTTTTAAGTTCAGAAATCCAAAGATTTGTGATTCTGAATTCCCATTTCCCACTTATACACTATCACTCACTTGATACTGCAGTGGGAGGAAGCAGATAAAAATGAACAAACAAGTAAAATAATCGTAACTATGGTAGGCAGAAGAATGTCTCCCTAAAGATGTCCACATCCCGATTCCAGGAAAATATTAATTATATCATATTACTATATTATACTGTATTGATTTTATAAATTTTTAATTTTTTAAAAAAAGATTGTATTTATTTATTTGAGAGTGAGAGAGAAAGCATGAGAGTAGGGTGGGGGGCAGAGGGAGAAGCCGACTCCCCACTAAACAGGGAGCCCAATGTGGGACTTGATTCTGGGACTCTGGGATTATGACCTGAGCCAAAGGCAGATGCCCAACTGACTGAGCCACCCAGGTACCCCTGATTATATAGTTTTTTTTTAAATGGAGAGCTACAAAGGTCATGACATTAATTCTGAGTCTTTTTATATTTAATGTTTCTTGTTTATGTTATAAAACGTTACTCTATATCTGAAAGCATATCTAGATTGGTCAAGATACTCTTTTTCTAGCCATTGAAAGGCAAGTTATAATGTATAAGTATGTATAGATTGTAGGTACATTTATGGAACTAGGTTAAAGAATGTATTTTCAGGGGTGCCTGAGTGGCTCAGTCAGTTAAGCACCCAACTCTTAGTTTCAGCTCCAGTCATGATTTCAGGGTCGTAAGATCAAGCCCCATGCCAGGCTTCCAAGCTCAGTGTGGAGTTTGCTTCGATTTCTTTCTCCCTCTCCCCTGCACATGCTCTCTCTCTCTCTCCCTCTCTCTCTCTCCCCCCCCCCAAATAAATATTTTTTAAAAGAAGGATGCATTTTCAGGACCCTGGAAATAGCCCAGTCAGGACTAATCCACAGAGCACTGACATAGAGTCAGGAGAAAAGAAAAGATAAGGAAAGAAAAGAAGAAAAGAAGAAAAGAAAAGAAAAAAGAAAAAAGAAAAGAAGAAAAGAAAAGGGGAGGGGAAGAGAGGGGAGGAGAGAAACAGCAGTAGAGTGCACACGGGGTTGAATGAGGTTGACGATTAAGCATGTTTCCTCTCACTTCAGCCACGGGAGGGACTCCACGCAGTGACACCCCTGACCTCAGTCTGCCAGTCCCTCATTCTTCCCTAAGAGAAGAAGTTTGAATGATCTTCATGTGAATTTGGAAGAGGGGACAGTCACACTTGGCTTAGCTGCCTCCCCTCTGCAGGTCTCTCTGCTCAGACACGTATTCTCATGCACTAGGTCATGAGCAGAAGAGAGTCTGCACCAGAAACAGAGGCAGCCCTTTGTCCCTCACTGCTGCAGACTTGGGTGCTGAGTCTTTTCAATCCCAAAGAGATAGATCTGCAGAATAGGCCCAGACCTCTCCTCTAGCTTTGATCAGTAATAAAGGTGACGTCTTGCTATCATTGTGCTGGACCTTCATGTAAATCTCAAATAGTTCCTAACACAGGTAAGAGGAACAGTATTCATCGTGTACCCTGAACCCTAACAAACAGCACGTTAGATACTTTTTATTTTTCCATGCATGTGTTCAGTCTTCATGCAACCAGTAGTTGAGCGCTAGCAAGAGACAGACATGATTACCACCCACTGAGTTAATATTCCAGGGAGAGGAAACAGCGAAAAACAGGTCAGCAGTAAGTAAACGAATTGTCATTGTGGTAGGCAGAATAATGGCCCTCCAAAAATATCCACATCCTGATCGCAGGCATCTGTGACTATGTTAGGTTACATGGAAAAGAGGAATCAGGATTTCAGAGGAAATAGTAATTGCTCCTCAATGCCCCTTGAGATGGGAAATCATTCTGGATTATGCAGGTGGGCCCAAGGTAATCATGTGACTCCATTAAATGCATGCAGGAGAGACAGAAGAGCCAGGGTCAAAGTCGTCCTAGGTGAGAGACTTCCCCAGCCATTGCTGGCTTTGATGGTGGAGGGATCAGGTACCAAGGAATGTAGGCCACCTCTAGAACTTGGGAAAGGCAGAGGAATTTGCCTCTGGAGCCTCCATAAAGGAACACAGCCCAGCTGACTCGATTTTAGACCAGTGAAACCCATTTCAGATTTCTGACTACAGGGATTACAATACATTCGTGTTTTCAGCCACTAAGTTTGTATGTGTCTCAGCAGCAATGGGAAACGAATATAGTAGTCATGAGCGCTACGGAGACATCTCTTAATGAGACAGAGCACACGTGGGAGAAGGTGGGCGCTGTGTCTTGCACTTCATGTGATTATGTCGTTTCTGTGATTATGAAGACGTGAGGCCAGATGAAAACCATGTGGATCTGGGAGGCAGATGGGCTAGTGAGGACTAAACCCAACCATGTAGCCAAGTAAGTGATATCCCATCCCCTCTGTTGATCATCAAATTGTAGTCTGTTTACTTTTGAAAGTTTATCCTTGAAAATTCAGAAATCCTGTAGTTCATTTGAGGAAATCATCTCAAAGGATAAAGCTGTACAAGGAAATGTAAACTATAAATCTTCCTTCCAAAACGCACAATGGAAAATATCATTGGAAAGATTTTGTTACTTATACCATTATGTCTGGAAGAACTTGTAATTCAGACTCTACTAACGCAAGAGAAACTGTGTCCTTATTTCAAGATAACTCTGATATTTCTAAATTTCTATTTGCTCTCAGAAGGACAAACGTTTTCTAAGTTCAAAACCCTTCAATATATCAACTTGTAGCAAAGCACTGTGAATTCGAAAACAAACCATTACCCAAACTTATGCTGGTTAAAGCTGGCTACTCTCCTTTTGAAATATCAAGCTAAGATCAAAGGGTTCTATTTCGATATTTTGTGTTAATCAAAATTGTTTCTTTGTAGTAAAACCTTTGCCAGAAAGAGATGGTCATATCTAATGAAATACAATTATGGGGATTTTTTAAAGGAATGCCAGAGATTGAAAATAAATGCGGAAGATATTTGGGACAATGATCAAATTCTTCCCTGAAAAATCTCACTGCAAAGTATTAGCATTATTTGTAAATGATCAATTAAGAATGGCCTGAGGATACCATTATAACTACAGGATAATTTAAACTAAATGCGTTTGATAATGCCCCTGTACCTTCTTTAATTCTGTGTTCTATTTCCCCAAACTTTTAAAAAATTCTAACTGTGCATGTTCATTTCATCTAATTCTGGTGTTCTTTTGAAATAGACATGCTTCATATAAACCCACAATCATCTTCCTCTTGGGGTTTACAGTCCTTGAAAATGGCTCCTTGTACCTCATAAAATTACAAGTGTCTCCTTTACACTTTCCATTTTATCTGCTTAACAACAATAATAGCACTTTTTGAAATAATAGCATTTTTAACTTCTCCTGTCTGAGGGTTCCCAGAACATTGGCATATTCAAGTAAAGATGTTTTTAAGATAATGTCTCTCCAAGTATCCTAAGGAAACCATTTCCTGGTAATTAGAATCCAACCAGGAGTTCATTAGTACTATTATAAAAGAAAATGACCCCTTTTCAGAGAAGAAAAGCAAGTAATCACCATTTTATGGAAAAGATGAAATAAACAACTGATAGCCATGATTAGAGCACTTGATTGGAATTTTCTAAGCGTTTAATGCATTTATTGTCCAAAAAAAGGAGGCGGGGGGGGGGGGGGGGGGGGGGGGGTATTTTTGTCTTTCATCTATTCTAAGATTAAAACCAAGGAAGAATGAATACCTTTTCTTATAGTACATTCATGACCAGGAAAAAGTAAAGGTCTGACCCTGGCAGTTAATTCAAAAAGAGATTTCACTGAGGGGGAAAGAGTTGTCTTCCACTGTCACCAAAAACCCTGACAAAATAGCCGGCTGTCATTGGATAAATTATAACTCAAGACTAAAGTTATTAAAGTGAAAACGTTAAATATTTTCACGGATGCTGATCCTGTGCAGAGAAACATCAGTGTTTTCCTCCATTCGTAGGAGCCAAAAACCTATCAGGAGCCAACTGGGAAGGAGACACGAGTCTCCCTGGGCCATTGGTTTATAACCTGCCCCTCGAATCGGAGCCTAGTGATGATTTCCCAGCCACCAAGCCTTATTTGGAAATGCCACAGAATGGCCCCTCACCCTTGGGAGCCCCCTGAAAACTGTGTCTTACCTTGTTTCTCTCATGATTTGAGCGAAGACAAGTCCCTTTATTAAGATCTGTTTCCTTTCGTTTTCCTTTTGTTTTCGCCCTTATCAAAAATGGCGCCTACTCCTGAGTCTTATCCATGGTTTGCAACGTAAGAGGCAACGCTAGAAACTTCCTCAAGCTCTTTCGCAAACATCCTGGGAGAATTACTTGCAGCCGTAAGAAGCCTTCCTTAGAAACGCAGAACAACAGGCAGGCAGACGGGGAGGCTCTTGCCTTAACGTTTGTCTGCTTTTAAGCCCGTAAAACATTCAGACTGGTGAAAACTACAGAACACTTGGCACACGACAGTTTTAAATGAACGCAAACCTCCTTAGAGATCATCACTTCCCTATAGGAGCTGGAGAGCTTTAGGCCATTATTTAAGAAAATAATGGAAGATTCCTAATGCCCAGCGTTCTCCTGCCTGGCATTCTGACGACGCTGAACTGCCTACAAAGAAATACACGGGTTTGGGAGGAGATGAGAATTAGGGGCGAGTCACAACTCTTAACGCTTAACACCTGGGAGACCTAGGGCACGTAAACAACCTCCGAGAGCCCCGGGGTCTTGTAACAAGAGGAAGCAACATTTACCTTCCAGATGAGCAAGATAGCAGCAGCTTCCCCTCAGCTTGACCAAACTATTGACAGCTTTCTTCCTGACCACCGCACTCCGTCTTCGGAGAGCTTGTCCTTTAGACAACTTTCAGTTATAAACTCGTTCTCTGCCCTTTGAGATGGGAATCTTCTCCCTGCCTCCTGCCAGTCTTACCACGCGGCACGTCTTCCGCAATCTAGAGCCCTCCTCCGGAACCATAATCAAGACTGACACCACCTGTGCCCCTAACTTTGCATCTCCGGAGGCGGGGGGTGGGGCCTGGGGAACCTAATTTCAATAAGCACCAAACAGCCCAAACAGATGGTCTAATCACATTGCCCATCCCCCCCAGCTCACCACAGTGCAGAACGCTTGTCTGCCTTTTCAGCTGGGGTGGGGTGGGGGGAGTTCAGTCTTTTTTCCCTTATTGCTAGAATCTTGACCCCTACTGCACTTGCCTTGCACTGTCGTCCCTGCCTGTTGAACCTATCCGGTGCGATTTTTCTTTGACAAGAGTTGTTCTAAAGATGAAATAATGCAGCGAATGTAAGATACCCCACGTGGTTTCTTAATAAACGTTACCTTCTCTCTCCCTCTCTTTGAAAGCACACGATTCTTCTCTGACCAGAGGTCCCTGAAAATCCCAAATGGCTCTTTTCAAAGATCAGTATAGTGTTATGATAGTGTAAAAAACTTAAAAAAGAAAAATCCCGTGTGTGTGTTTTAGTGGAAAAAGAGCGTCAAGGAAACTAACAGCAAGTTCTATTTCCAGCATCTGCTCAACGGGCTTGAATGGCCCACACATTAGCACCAATAACAATGATGGGGCCTTGACAGGTACGTACTGGTCAGAGGACTGGAAAGGTCTCCAGCCTCCACACAGTGCCATCAACATCACAAGCAGAAAGGGCAAATAGGTTCCCACAGCCAAACTGCAAGTTTTGTTTTTAGGAAGTGATAAAATCATGAAGCAAGAACATCATGTCATCACAGCAGAGGGCTTGCTGATTACAGGCTCAGCGATATCAAATGTAAATTCTCAAAGTACATTTTACTCTAAATGTGCTCCAGAGTTAAACCGAAGAAGTCCTTCCTCCAAGTTGCTCTCTGAGTTAGGAAAGAATAAAATACAAGTTGCTTTCAGTTCGATTTTTATAAATATGAAAATGGTCTCCTCTCTTTTGATTCTTCACTGGGATCACTCCTAAGACTGTTTAGAGCCATTTTTTATACTCACTTTAATTAATCACATTTCTCTGAACTTTGCTACATAACTGTTAATGGTGAATAATAAAAGATGCAATGTGAATTTTTAAATGAAATTGCTTTCTCAAAGATGCCTCTCCCGTTATGTAATAAGCAATCAAGGACATACCAAGATCTTCTCTGTTGGGATATTTAATGATATTTTTGGATTGAGATGTTTTACTATTTTCTACTGACATCATCCTATCACAAGCTTCAGTTCAAATTTATTAACTGGCAATATTTGTTTCTAAGAGTAATTAATCATCACAGGATCAGAAAAGAGCATTGTGAATTACTTATAGTTGTTGATATCTTCTTTATAATTTTTAAAACAGATTTATTTACTTGAGAGAGAAAGAGCAAATGAGTGGAACAGGAGGGGCAGAAGGAGAGATAATCTCAAGCAGGCTCCCCACTGAGTGCAGAGCCCAGTGCAGGGCTGAATCCCACGAGCCTGAGATCATGGCTGGAGCCAGAACCAAGAGCCGGATGCTTAACCGACTGAACCATGCAGGTACCCCAATATCTTTAATCTTTAGTGTAGAATTTTAATACTTTTAATGATTATATGTTCTTACTTATGTCCTGAATATTAAAAAAAAAATCGACCTTTACTTCCTTAGCCAAAGAGCACAAAAAAGGAATAAAGAAAAATTTCAAGTTTGTTCAAGCTACTCTGGAAGGTAGAAGCTCATTATAAAAGATAAACATAATTAATAGAATATATACTTTTCAAAGAAGTTATGAAGAATATTTTCTAAACATTGAAGATTGACTCCTACTTCCTTCACATAAAAATGAAACAGACACTTGACTGTTTGTTTAAAGCACATGTGGAAAGTATCAAAATAATTTATTACAATTGACATGAGTTGTAGACAACTAGAAACTGAGGAAGGGCATAAGAATATAAGATTTCTGACAGTGTCAGAATGTTATATTGGATACTTTAGCTTAAAGATACCATCAACAATCTGAATAACAGCTGACTGAAAATGAATTATTGTCTTAAAATTAGAGTAGTATTCTTATATTTGTAATCAGTTTAGAATTACTGATACCTAAGCACGTTACTAACACTTAAGCAATACTCTGAAAATGCACACAATTCAACTTTTGGGTTTTGTCACAACTTAATATCAAATTTTACTTTCACTTTTTGAAATAGACATTGACCCAGGGAATCACAGAAACTCTGAGAGGTCACCTAATATATAAAACACACATATTCCCCACTTCAAATTTACCTTAAAGGGATCTCTGGCTCAGGAATTAATTACCCTTTTTAATGCTGCATTAACCAAAACAAGATTTTAATGCTCCACTTAAGCTCTCTAAAATGTGTAGTTTTCTAAATATATTCCTATCTTTGGCTCATACAGAGAAGAAAGGTGTAAAATAGACTCCATAAGTACTGATTTCATACTATTGCAATTAGGATGAACTAATGAATACCAGATGTAGCATTTTGGGTACCATTTTTTGTTTACTATTATTCAGAGGTTTTTAATTATACTGACACCCTAGAATCACCTGAGTAATTTTTAAAAATCTGATGTTTGGGCCCCCTATGCGGAGATCTGATATCATTGGTCCAAGATGGGGCTCAGCGTGTAAACCTTCCGGGTGATTGTGACGTCTTGTCAGCCCTGACAGCCCCACTGGCATCTCCAGCCAAGCAAGGGAATATCCTGAATTCTAAAATATTCCTCAGCACGGTGATGCTCTAGTTTCTATACCATAAAATGCTAAGAATTTTTAGAACGTATATTCTCAGATTTCTTCACCTGTCCATCTGGAAAATAAAACCAGGTTCTCTTTGGTGCAATTAGTACCACTCTTTCATAGGAACCCTGTGCTCTTTCAGATTTGCAACATGTCCCTAGGCCAAAAAAGGAGAGAGAAAACAAACAAACAAACAAACAGAAAACCCTTAAGCCAATGAAGTCCATTTCCCATACTCATAGAAACCTTGCCCCATCACTATCCATTTCCAAAATTCAAGAGGAGGTGAAAACTCACAGCACTATCTCCTCTAAAATCTACGAGGGTCTCTTATCCTTCTCCACCACCTTCCCTGGGTTTTGCTTCTTCCCTTCCTTCTTTAAGAAGCTTTTTCCTAGAAAATTCAGAAAAGGACTATTAGAGTCTGTGTTCCTATATTACTTGTGTTTAAATTTTGACAGAAAAAAAATTCTGTGTTTGCTGAAACTTTGATGCATTGTCAGTGTCATTCATTGTAGAAAAGTCTAGGACACCTTGAGGTGGTACATATGTGGAATCTTAAAAGAACAAACAAAAACACCTAAGCTCATGGATATGGAGAATAGATTTGTAGTTGCTAGAGACCAGGGCCAAAGAGAAATGGGTGTAGGGGTCAAAAGATAATAATAATAATAATAATAATAATAATAATAAATTTTAATAAAAAAGAGAAAGAAATGTGGAAGGAAAAAAGGAAAGAAAGAAAGGAAGGAAGAAAGTTACTTAGATTATGGTCCAAGTCCTAGAGAGGCTCACATCCTGGTACAGCAAAGAGCCATATAAAAACTAATTGTTATGCAGCCACCAAAAAAACAAAAACAAAAACAAAAACAAAAAAAACGAAATCTTGCCATTTGCAACGATGTGGATGAACTCGAGGGTATTATCCTAAGTGAAATAAGTCAATTAGAGAAAGACAATTATCCTACGATCTCACTGATATGCAGAATTTAAGAAACAAGGCAGAGGATTATAGAGGAAGAGAGGAAAAATTGAAACAAGAGGAAACCAGAGAGGGAGACAAACCATAAGAGGCTCTTAATTATAGGAAACAAACTGAGGGTTGCTGGAGGGCAGGAGGGTGGAGGGATGGGATGACTGGGGGATGGACATCGGGGAGGGTATGTGTTGTGGTGAACACCGGGTGTTACGTAAGACTGATGAATCACAGACCCGTACCCCTGAAACAAATAATATGTTAACTAAAAAAAAAGCATTAAAAAAACTAATTGTTAAAATAACATGGTAATCACAACAATATAATTAAAAAAAAAAAAACCCACAACTCTGAGGGAATACATAATACTGGGGGAAAAAAGGAAAGAAAAGTTTCCAAGATACTTTGAGGTAGTATATACTGCCAAAGCCAACCCCATTGCCCTGTTCTCCTAAAGATGAGTGTGTATAAAGTAATCAGCAGCTTTTTATATCAGCCCATAGGTTACAAGAACTACGGAGCATCTTCCCTCATTTCATGGATTAGGAAATTTATTACGACTAACCTTTATAACTGTAAGCTAAGTAAATGTCACACTTTAAAACTCTCAATGAGGAAACTCACACAACTGAACCAAGGATATAAAAACAGCCTCTTCAGATATCTCTCCACCCTGCCCGAACACTGTAAGGAGCAATGCATTTAATAAGAGCAATAGAAAAAGCTAGGAGAATAGGAAGTAATCTACACAACACTTTCCACCTTATTGTTCGATCTATGAATACAGTCCACAGATACATACTGAGATGGCTGCTGTATCTTTATCAAAGCAATTTTATCAAATGCTGTAGAAAGAAGGTGACCTACTCCTGGTTCACATGGTAGATACTCTCCCGAAAATAAAACCTGAAGTTTAGTTTAGCTAGTCTTGGGAAACACATTTGATGTAAATACTGGACAAAACGGGGGCACCTGGGTGGCTCAGCTGGTTGAGTGCCGGACTCTTGGTTTTGGCTCAGCTCATGATCTCAGGGTCCTGGGATGGAGCCTCATGTCAGGCTCCGTGCTCAGCGGGGAGTCGGCTTGAGATTCTCCCACTCTGCCCCTCCCCCTACTCATGTATGCTCTCTCTCTCTCTCTCTCAAATAAGTCTTTAAAAAGAAAGAAGAAGAGAATACTGGGCAAAACCATGGGAAAAAAATCTGAATTTTCTCAATGAGAATAAAAGTCTTGTAACTTTGTATATTGATTCCAGTAAGTGGAGACAGATTTAGGGCGGTTTAAGGAGAATGTCCTGGACACAATTTCAGTTGCAAATTGTTATTTACCTCTTTTGTCTTTGAATCTGGCACTGCAGTCCTTGCCAGCAGGGAGCATTCTTTCCTGTCCCCATTACATCATCCTAGCGACTTGGATAGAGCTTAGGGCGAGGTGGATCGTAAATGCCTGCAGTTGAAAGACTAAATATAAACCCAACTGAAACCCTCGTTCTCATGGGAACATCTACAGGCAGAATTGTCTCTCCGAAATCCCTCTTCTCAGCTATATACATCTTGAGAGGAAAAAGTGGCTTTTCTTCATGCTATTAGTCAAAGTAGAGTGTACCTTCAAATTAAAAAAATAAAAACATAAAATATAGGAGTGGTGTGTTATATAATCTTTGTTGAAATGATAAAAAGGACAACTAAACCTTCACATACAATTTAAGTGCATAACCTTCATTTTCTCCCTTGTATTCATGTATTCATTTAAGTACAAGATTTTAATTGCTCTTCAATTTCCTTTTCACTTCCCTTCCTTCCTTTTGCCTAGCACTTTCTGCGTATGTGACAGTCCCTCACATTATTAGCTCACATTTTCTTGCTTGTTCTTCTCTGCCAAGACTCTGATTCTCCCACACCGATAATGTAGCAATCTGTCTTCTACTGGAAACTGCTTGTTTTAAGTTAATGGGAATAAATTTTAGGGGCGCCTGGGTGGCTCAGTTGGTTGAACATCTGACTCTTGATTTTGGCTCAGGTCATGATCTCAGGGTTTTGAGATCAAGCCAGCTTCGAGCTCTGTGCTCAGCCCTTTTCCCTCTTTCTTCCCCTCTGCCCCTTCCCCCCTGCTTGCATGTGCTCTCTCGCACTGTCTTCAATCAACCAATCAAATCTTTAAAAGGAATACATTTTATATCAAGTGAAGAAGCGCACATTTCTGTACATAGATTTACATGAGTTTATTTGTCATACTGGGAGGTCAATTTTCTAAGCTACTAAGTGATGGGACTGTAAGTTTCTTCTACTTTAATACTGTACATTATTTTTTTTTGCCAGTGAAAACGGGTATCAGAACTGCCTTTATGTAATTTTGTTAATTTAAGAGAAGACATACACTTTATATTTATCTACTAGTTAATTACTAATTTAATTCCTTTTTTCCCCATATACATCTTTATGTTTTCCTTTTTGAATTTTTACCTATGTTGTAACCATTTTACCACTGTGGTGGTGTTAAAATTTTTAAATTTTTTATTTGATGAATTGATTGGTAGATTGATGAGGAAAGGATTCAGCTAAATGGTGGGACTCTATGGAGCAAGATTTACAAAACCACAACAGAAAGGAGCAATTATTTCAGGCTCAGGGCACATGGCCAAGAAAAGGTGCAGCAATGGGAAATGAGTAATTCATGTCAGGGGGCCGGTTCCGGAGTCCACTTGGCTGGAGCAGTCTTACCAGTGTTGGGCTCCCTGGATTGGGAGGTTGTAAAAGTAGCCTTGGAAGGGTTTTTGCTAGAACTGCCAGGCCCATTTTAAATAGCAGATTGTCCTAAGCCTTCGACATTTCTGGGCTGAGATGAAATGATGAAAGAAAAATCTCTCTGTTGGATACCTGCAGAATCAAGTAGAAGTTCAGGCAAGAGGTCAAGTGACCAGGAAGGTAGCAAATGAAACACTGAAATTGAGGGGCTAAAAGCCTCTCTGAATAGAGTGTCACTGGGAATGAATTACAAAAAAAAAAAAAAAAAAAGATAGCAAAAAATACAAATTACTTGGATAAAAGGAACAGGGAGAGGAAGGAGTTAAATACAGCTGAAAATTGGAGCTTTGATGCTCGGAAGTGATATGGAGGAGCTATTTTTAATATTTTCTCTGTAATGATAATTAAGTCCACTCAGAAAAAGAAACCTATTAAAAAAAAGAATGTCAAATCTATAAAGAACTTATTAAACTCAACACCCAAAGAAAAAAAAATCCAGTCAAGAAATGGGGAGAAGACGTGAACAGACATTTCTGCAAAGAAGACATACAAATGGCCAACAGACACATGAAAAAATGTCCAACATCACTCGGCATCAGGGAAATACAAATCAAAACCACAATGAGATACCACCTCACACCGGTCAGAATGGCTAAAATTAACCACTCAGTAAACGACAGTTGTTGGAGAGGATGCAGAGAAAGGGGAACCCTCTTACACTGTTGGTGGGAATGCAAACTGGTGCAGCCACTCTGAAGAATAGTATGGAGGTTCCTCAAGAAGTTGAAAACAGAACTACCCTATGACCCAGCAATTGCACTAGTAGGTATTTTCCCCCAAAGATACAAATGTAGTGATCTGAAGGAGCACCTGCTCCCCAATGTCTTTAGCAGCAATGTCCACAATAGCCAAACTATGGAAAGAGCCCAGATGTCCATCGGCTAATGAATGGATAAAGAAGTAGTATATATATATACAATGGAATACTACTCAGCCGTCAAAAAATCTTGCCATTTGTAATGATATGGATGGAACTAGAGGGTATTATGCTGAACAAAAGAAGTCAATCAGAGAAAGACAACTATCCTTTGATTGCACTTATCTGTGGAATTTAAAAAACAAAACAGGATCATAGGGGAAGAGAGGAAAAGATAAAACAAGACAAAATGGGGGGAGACAAACTATAAGTGACTCTTAATCATAGGAAATAAACTGAAGATTGCTGAAGGTTAGGGGTAGAGGGATAGGGAAACTGGGTGATGGACATTAAGTAGGGCATGTGATGTAATGAGCACTGGGTATTATGTAAGACTGATAAATCACTGACCTCTACCTCTGAAACTAATAATACATTATATGTTAATTAATTGAATTTAAATAAAAAAATAGAAATAACAACTTGAGAGCAAAAAGGTAAACCAACTTTGGCTCAAATAAATAAATTGAAAAAAATTAAAAACCAGAATGTCAGTAGTGTATTTCAAATATCAAGCAAAATACAGTTGTCATTTGGTTACAACTATGAGGTTTTAAAAAAGGAGGTAAAGTAAATACAAATATCTTGTTTTTGTCCTGAGGAGTTTGAATTGGCAGAAAAAGTTCCAGATGATAATTCTGGACTTTCATTAGCAATATGTATTTATTTATACTTAATCCATTAATTGCTATGATCAAAACTTTACTTCTTAGTCCTTCTGAAAGGTACCTCACTGAAACATGTACTCAAATACATCAGACTTCATTTAAAGCAAAACTATAGTTAATGCTTTGTCAGATTTTAATAATATCATTGATAAATGATGTTTTTAATCACAAACGTACACATTCTCTTTTTAAACAAAAGCCTGATGATTTAATACCCTAGTCGAACAAACATTTTTAGAAGATTTATAAAGGCCTAATGGTATTAGACTTTAATTAGTTTGACAAATTATATTCTAAATGAATTTACTCATGTGCTATTAATTATTATCATAAAAAATTAAAACTAAGCTACACTTGTCAAAACAGTTTAGTAAACTGTGCTTTCTGTTGTAGTCACCTAGGATTTCCGTCATGTTCATCTTCTGAATTGCTAATTCATAAAATTTAATAAATCAAAAATGAGACTTCTATGTATGAATTGGCAAGGTTCTAAGAAAATAGTTTCCTTGATCACAGTAAGCATAAAAACATCTAAGGAAAATAATTACTGTATAAATGACATGAATAAAATATCATTAGTGTGAATTTAGGCAAATACAAATCAATCTACGAGATTAACAAGGAGCAGAGGAATTTGACAAGAAGTATCACAAAACGATAACAATGACAGGCATTTGTTTGAGGATTTTACTGTTCATAAAGGACTTTCACATTCATTAAATTATTAGAGCCTTATGCCAATATGTTGGAAGGTGGGACTCTTTAGAGGAGAAACAGAGAAAGATATTAGCAAATTGGGAAGTAGTAGGGGATGGTCAAGTGTGTCAGTGTGACGATAGTAGAAATAAAATGTCTGAAAGGGGCAATGTGGATAACAAGTAGAGATCTAAGACCGTGTGAAGGAACAGGCAAAAGAAAGCAAGGGAAATGCACATTATTTCTATTTTGGGGACCGCAAAAGAGACATGAACTAAAAAGGCGTTGGAGTTGGGACAAATAAATGACATATGCAAAGAATGAGGTGGAACGCTTTGATGATTCTGCCCATTCAGTAGCTTGCTGTACCCTGAAGTTGCCTGCCTGTGGGGCTTTGTCTGTTTTACCTTTCAGCCTTGCTGCCTAAGAGCTTGAGTATGGTCCTGACGCCTTAGAAGTTCATTTGGGGTTTGTGCAAAAATGGCAGCATCCTCCTGTTGATATTACTGTCCTTGCCCCTGAAAAAAAAAAAAAAAAAAAAAAAAAAAAAGGATTGGGTGAGCCCAGAATATACAAAGGGAAGAGGATAATGATTCAAGAGCCCTATTGGGTAGAAAAGAGGGGCACCATTATCTTCATTTGAAAATAAGCCTCACACCCGGTTTTGTAATTTGACCTGGACTACTTGGGAGTTGGGAAAATTGAGACTCAAATCCAGACCTTCTGCTTTCAAGTTTACATTTTTATCCTAATACACTGCGGCTTAAATGAACATTATAAACACAAGTCATAATTTATATCATCAATGACCTAAATTTCTGTAGTAGAGTTTTGTATTTCTTTGGACTATTCTGGATAAACATGTGTCTTCAAATTAGTTTTATCTATTCTGATAGGGATAATTATTCATACAGCAACCTAATTTACTAAAAAAAGATCTTTAGAAATTTGACTACTGAAAATTCAATACGCGATCTAAAATGCTCAACTACAAAACGTAAGTTGGTGAGTATCCTCAGATGGAATGCAAATATGGTAGCTGAAGCCTGCAACAGAACTTCTCTCTCTCATGTTAGTAAATGTTGTCAATTCCCTCCAATAAGGTTTTAGCAGGGCTGTTGTTAAGTTCACTTCTTTTCTCCCCATCTTTGTTTAAAATCCGATGTCATCCCAATTTATGATGAGATTAAATGAGCATCAAATAATATGAAAAGGAAAGGAAAGGGGGTGTCTATAATAATCTATAATATATTCAAATTATACACACACCAAAAAATTACCCCTTACAGATGGTGGTAGGCATGACTTGTACCCACGGATATGCAGATCTCCTTCCCTTTCTCGGGAATATGGTGACTTGGCCGATGACGTGTATAGGGGCTGAGGTAAACGCACAGGTAAGACTCTCCAGTAGCCCATCCTCCGTTGACCAGGTGATGGTTCTGCACAACCAGGGCAGCCCATATTGCGGAAGGACTGCCTGGAGAGTCTCCCGGACTCAGGATGAACTTAAGAGTGATCAAGAAATAACTCCGGTCCCTCTGAGATACTAGAGTTGTTTGCTAACACAGCAGGCCTAGACTATGTTGACTTACACAGAAATGCACTTGTTCTTCTCTCATGGTCTACCTTTTGACAGCTTCAGACAAGTTCCAGTGACATGGTGACCTTCAGCTGCACAGGTGACCCAAGCACAACGCAGGGGCTATGCTCTAGGCAGCTGTGAAAGGTGGTGAAGAACTGGGCCATGGGGGCTAAGTGCCTGCCTTACAGTTCTGGCTTGGCCACTTCCTGGCTCTACTATCTTGGGCAGCCCCACTCTAGTGCCACAGGTTCATTTGCAAAATGTAGATAATAACAGTGTCTGAGGCATTGGGTTGCTCTGAGAGAAAATGGTGGCATGAGGGAAAAATAATACATACAAAACACGTAGAAGAATGTTTGGCACAAAGTCAGTCCTTGACAAGGGTTAGATATCACGTGTCTTGTCAGTATCAACCCTAAACCACTCCAGGGCCCATGGTTGCTTTATTTAGCTGGTCCAAAATTCCCTTTGGTGGTCAGGAGAATTGACAACTGCGTTATCAAACAGTGGAAAATAGTCTAGTAACAAAAGGATGGAAAGTCTTTTAATGAAGAGAGCTCTAATGTACTGGTCCTTTAGTGGTTCCCCAGAATGGATCAATTGCTATTTTTAGCTTAGGGGTCAATATTAAATAGATGAAATTCACGAATGAAATACCAGTAATGAAAGTGACACATTCTGGGTCAAATGGCATCAATACTATGAAATCAGAACCTCTTAAGCAAAGAATCCAAAATAAGAGACAGCCTTTGAACTTAGAGAATAAAAACTGAAAGGTGAAACTGATGGTACAATCCACAAGAAAATGAGGCTGGCATTATTCAGCAGCTCATTCATTTTAGACGGTTCCTAAATTACCTGAAATCCCTTTTATATTCTGCAAAGATCAAACATATTAAGAATGTCAAAATAACATTAGGTAACCCCTTTCAGGCGTCAAAATAACTGCTCAGAATAAAAGAAAGATTTGCAAAGTTCAGGGCTATGAAGAACATAATTAAATAGCGATGTTATGGGGGTAAATTATGGGGACTCAAGGTGGCATAAAGTGCCAGCTCAGTCACTTACTAAGGGGTTGATTTTGGCAAAATACTGAAACTGAGGTCCTGGATTCCTTCACTTATAGAGCAGGGTAATGTCATCTATTTTAAACATTCATAGGAGAATGCAGAGAAACTCTAACATATGAAGAGTCTCAGAAAACAGTTAATCATATGAGCTTACCCGTCTTTGATCAATCTAGAAGTCAAAATGATAAGCAGTATTCCCTCCTCATTTTCCCATGGTCCTTACACAATTTATACCCCATGTTGATCTAACTACATTTTACAGAGAGGGTTATTTGCAGGGTTTCTTCATGTTCCACTTTAGTTTTTCCCCAAAAGACCGGAATGATAGATCCAAGGGCTTCCCAAGAAATGACACCCTCCATAATTACTGCTCCGCAACGATGTGGCTAACTGTAGTTTTATGTTCAACACCGCTGTGTGCCCTAATGGCTATCACATCCTCCATTACTTCAGAATCAGGCAACTTGAACCATTCTAAAACTCCCAAATGTTTAGTCTAAACGTTTAAATACACTGTCACAGTTACAAATTGACCCGGAAAATGTCATGTGACTTGGCGATAGTGTCTAGTAATTGTCAGATTCTGTGCACTTTATCTAATTATGTGATGTGGGTTCTTAACGGAACTTTATTGCTCATAAATCACTCCCTCACTTAGAAATCATCAGTACGTACCAAAGTACATTACACTGCAATCTCCTGCTACAAATCTGAGTGTACATTAGAGCAAAATGTGCTACCAACAGAGAATCAGGAGAAAGAAACCAAATCAGGACAATTGTAAGACTTGACATTGCATTATTGCATATATTCCGTGGAAAAAGTTCAGTCAAGACAGTGATTCATGACTTGATTACATCATTCTCAGTGCAAATACACGTGGAGCTACTCAGGCTTTTCTTCATGGACCATCCAAAAAGAACTATAATTAGAATCTGTAGATAAAAGGTCTTGCATAGTTTCAGAGACGGTGTGCAGCTGCTCTTCTTGGTAATGCTAAAAGCAACTACTGATTTGTCCAAAGAAAGTCATATAATACAGTGCCCTATTCCTTCATTCATTAAATAAATAGATGCAGCATAATTCAAACACAAGAATTTTTAGGTTAATTAAACCACCTCATTTAATACCACTCATTTTTTTTTCTAGAATAATGGTAAGCTAATGAGGGAAGGTATGAATATAATAATAACAAATTGGAAGAGTGGGAAATTTCTCTCTTGGCATGCCCTGTATTTTCGAGCAGATATTTTAAATTTAGCTTAAGCATGACCTAAAAAAATATCAGTTTTATCTCCTTCTATAACTGCCGTAACTACTGGGGAATGGAAGAGAACTTTGGTCCTTTTTTCTTTTCTTTTCTTTCATCAGATGAGCTACAATAACCTCCCATCCCCTTTCATCAGATGAGATACAATCACCTCCCATCCCCCAAATGGGATCATTGTTGTTTCAACTAGCAAGAGAAGCAAGAGAAACCCTTTCCTCTTCCAATTTAATTAATAGAGGCTACTTAAAAAAAAAAAATCCATGTTCTACCTTTCACTCTGAATGAATGTTCCCATAAGCAGCGTTACCGGTACTTGGGCATTTTGTAGGAACATCACCTTCCAAAGAGGTTGGAGGCGAACTCATTGGTACATACTCTGTGTGGGGATGTGAGTCTTCAAAGGCACACTGGGAGAAACAACTGCCCTGAAGGGTTTGGAGAAAGCATTTCTGCTTTGGGATCTTCAGGAAAAGCAACCATTTGCTACATTCCCATGATGATTTAAAGCATGACGTGCAGAGCCCACACTAGAGAATTTAAATTTTGAAAGCCATGTTGGCTGATGACAGAAATGGCACAGCCACTTCCAACACTCAAAAGAAAGTCCCGACACTGGTATAATCTAACATTTAATCCTGATTATTTAATAAACTGTAATAAGAGAAGCTCAATACCTCTCAACTCTTTTAGGTTGGGATTTGACTCCGCCTTCTAGGCCAAAAGTTACTTGTAAATGTATTGAACCAGAACAGGTATTGCCATTTTTGGCATCAGTCACCAATTACACACTTAAAAAGATGGTTGTTCATGGGGTCCCCTTGTCTCTACTTTGAGAAAGAGAGAAGACTTTGAGCCTCACGGGTTGTGGCTAAGCACTTGTTTCAATGTCCTTCTCCCATCAGCTTGAATTACTCAGCTTATTCAGCATACTTCATTGCAATTAAGTTATCTGCTCCGTGAGTGATTTGTCGTTGCTAGGAAGCTCTTACCTTGAGATCCAGACTGGCTCCCAGACATTGACAGGGGTCAGCATTTCCAACGAAAAGCTAATTATTAGGTCACGGTAACTGGCTGTGAAAGGAAGATGAGCTGAAGGGAGAAGCTGCGTGTCTTCAAAGACTGCTCATAACACCATATGGTCTAACGCTGGATGCACATTTGAAAGAAAGCAATTACTAAAATCTAGAAAGATGATGAAAGCTTGGGTTTATTTATATCAAGCCTAAATGAATGCATGAAAAAGTTAAGAATATATTAGTTTGGTATTCGGGAAGTCAATTCTGTGTTTACTTGGGTCGGGTTTATTAAACATACTTATCACACAATTAATATATTTTAGATTATGGCTTTTCTTTATTATTGGTCTTATGTTCTGTAACTTTCTGAAGAAAAAAAATGGATTTATTGTGCTTGCATTATCTTCAAGGCCAACACACATAGGAACGAAAATCATGCTGAGTAAATTTGTAACATGACATCCTCTGTTTTTTTTACTCATTTAATTGTTCCTTCAAAAAGTAATGCCTATTTTCTTTCTGTCATTCTGCCTAAGGTATGTTATCATCTTTTAATAGGAAGTTGTTGAAAAAACAGTATGCCAGATTGCCATCGTACTATTTGAAAAAGGCAACAAAGAAATAGGACTACTTCCCTGTAGCAACAAAAATTAAAGTTTTGAGATCAAAAGCCAAATAGTCCAAAAGATTATAGTATTTTTTTATTAAGCTGCACAATAAACCAATTTTCACCAAAGATAACTCCCTCTCCTCTTGCCACGTAATGGACAACTTGTGTTCAGGTATGCACCTGTCATCAAGGTTCTAGGAGAGAGAAACTCATTTCTAGTTCCAGAGCAAAATAGCCAATCAATCCAAATCACAGTAGTTGGGAAGTGAACTTGATCCATGGGCGCGTAAGTGACAAGCTGGCGAGTTAGGCTTAAGAGAAGGACCTCTATAAGATGTCAGGAGGAAAGGACTTCTTCTCTTCCTTCTATAAAATAACAAAGACCCCTGGCATATTTCAACTCCGAGGGGAAGCAGCATTAAGGCTGATACTAAAAACATCCTATTCCAGAAGCATCCTTATTTTCCGCTATGATTCTCTTATAAATAGGATTCCCTTGGGGAGGCAGAGAACTTGCTGGTGAAGGAGGCAAATCATCCCACGGCTTACGTGTCCTGGTTTATGGTGTGTCCAGGAGGGAGGCCGAGTGAGAGGAGGCTCTAAAGGGGTTGGCCATGTATTGGGTCATGAGACCTTCAATATACGGTCTTGGGGAAACCACAAGACATACTGTGAAAATGTGTAAAGTACTACTTGTGACCTGATAATGATATTTAATTTAGAAAATGCTGCCATATACTCACTGTAATCTTCTCCAAACTCGGTCAGCGTAGCCACCCATTTTGATGAATATTAACACGGGATTCGAGGAACCACTACTTCATTTTCGCTCTGAGGAACATGTACTTTTGCCATTATGTACGGTTGTTTATTGACATATGGTATTTCCACAGACAAAAATCTTTCATTACATATCGAGAGGAACATATAATCATAATTGTAGAGTATAGAAAATAAACTTTTTGGCATTGTTCTTGGCGTTTCATAATGTAAAACTAGTGACAAACATCTTTAGAAAAAATAATAAAATAGTCCTTCGGTATTAAAATTTCTTCCTAAAAAGCATCTGGTCAAAGTTAGGAGGATGACAAATTATTAATGCATAGATGAGTTAGGCATGGATAAAATGAATCTAATCCCATCTTTGATAGTCAATCAGACGGTTTGAAATCTACAGGTCACCCTTTAGCATAGGCCGGTTGGGGAAAAAAACCCAAAAAACAATAAATGCAGCTTTTTCATGGTTCTGTGGTTTCTGATGATGCAACTTTTTAAACACCGTATACCCGGGATATAAACAACATACGGCATACTTACCAGGTGGTCTTTATGCCACTTTGCTGAATGCAGGATTAATATATTTGGGCTTTTTATTGCTTGAGTAGAAAGTGCTCATTACTTATTATTTTATGTTTATAATATAGAAATTAAAAAAACAAAAGCAAAAAGGTTTTGGAAATGGCATACATCACACTGTTGTAGTGGTTGATTTCCTCAAGATCGTCTTCTGTGGTTTTGGTGCAGTGGGAGGAGGCACAGTTGCAGGTCTGAGAGGGGGGAAGCTGTTACTGTGGCTTATTCCCAGTCCCCCGTTTTCCAGCGGAAAAGGAGGGAGGTGGGGTGGAGGAGGGAGGGGAGGGCCTGGGGGAGGAAGCTTTCCCGGTGGGTGGACGGGTTCGCTGTGTAAGTGGACCTCCCTGTGTTTTATGTTATACCGGGCGTCACAGTCGGGACAATAGCCATGGTACTGCACTTTTTCATTAAACCGAACTCGCTCCCGAGGCCCTGCCTGGGGACACCTGTCTTTGTCAGGTCTGTGCATCAGGGGCGGCCCCGGAGCCTTGTCCAAGGTACCAGCGGGGATGCAGCAGATGTCTCCATTGGGAATTTTGCTCGGTGCCCCGGGGAAGCCTCCGTTTCGCAGGAGGGTGCCGTTGGTCTTCACGGGATGGAGCGCAGCCACCCCTCTCTGGGGCTCTTCACACTTCACAGGGGTCAACCGTGGGGGGGGCGGCGGTGGGTTTGGCTTTCTCAGGACGGTGAGGATAGCGGACGGGTGCGCTGGGGGTTTGATGAGGGGTGCGTTGGCCTGCACTTTGATCTTCTCGATGCTGGAGGCGGTGGTGCCACTGGAGCTACTGTTCAGCGTGTCCGTTTTGGAGCTGTCGGTCATCTCATCCTCCAGCTGTAGGTCAGAGGTCAGGGTATCAATCTGGTCAACCACCTGGTGAGAAGGACAAGGTAACTGTGGTGAACAGTGACCCAAAGCCAAACAGACCGGAAACAACGTCTCCCTGTCGAGCTGGAAATCTGCTCGGGGGGCCTTAACTCCTACTACCTCATGGATTCCATGGTTGGGTGATGTTTTCATTCAATACATTGACAGAACAGCCTCCAGGGGCGTGTGGACTGTTTGATGACCTAACGATTTCATGTACCTAGAACATAATAGACGATTTATATATACATTCTATTCCTGGCTCTGCTGGACCCAGCAAAGATAAGACCCTGGTGCAGAAATAGAACTGATTTTTACAAACAAGAGGTGGGGACTTTCTCTCGGCTCAGCCTGTAGAAAGCTACAGGAGAACATTAATCTCATGCTAAAAATGAAAAAAGCCAGATACTCTGCAAAACCCTCACTTTTCTTGAGACAATCAGAGAACAGAGAATCACAAGGACACCTGCTGAACTGAGCCGCGAGAAGTCTCCAGCCCTCCGAGGATAGAAAGGACACATCAACTGTTACACCTTTGACAAATCATAGGGAACAGACAGCCTCCACCAAAGTGAGGAAAGGAAACAGCTAGAACTGTAATGAATAATTAAAGGTGGGGTACGTGCTATCATGACAACTTGGAATCCTCGGGAGCCAGACACAATGCGTCTATCCTCACTCATATCTCTTCCACCGGCTTCTCGAGTCGGGGGTTGAGGGCAGGGCAGAGAATGGAATGAATGAGTCCCCCGGCCCCCTGGAAACACAGACATAAAACCCCAGGGACTTCCCAGATCTTCAACCCTCATAAAACACAACACTTAAGCATTAAGGGAAGGGCAACCATCTAAGACACAGGCAACAGTTTCCTGCTTCTGAGAAAGGGGAGAAGCAGCAGCTGTCTGATGTTGGGGAAAGGGGCAGAAAATTCTCTTGGCCCCAAGAACTTGCACTGCGGATGTCTGCCATCACTTCGGGGAGGGATTCGAGTCACAGCATCTCAAGACCTGCCGCAGACACAAGGCAGAGGCAGGGAATCAAACATGGCTGGCAGAACCATCAGAGAGTGATGTAGGTCCGACCCATGTGAAGGAGGATGGATGTGAAAGAGGAGGATGGGAACGAGGAGTCATGGTGTTAAAGCCACTGATGGAAGGGATCTGGGACAGAGGGTCTCTGTCCTATTCAGGCATTGTCTGGAGAGAGCTTGCGGAAAGGAAGCACAGCTTGGCTCAAATGCTGGATATCAGACAGGGTCATCCACCCTCCCTCAGGCAGAGATGTTGGGGACCATTCTCATGGGTGCCATAAATGCACGATTACCCATCTATAAAGACGGAAAGGTTACGGATCACTTTTAAAATAATTTATTTACGAATAATCTTTTCATTTCACGTTTCCATATGCAGATTTGTCTCCTTCCTCAGGCCTAAGTGTATTCAACTGTGAAGCTGGCTCTTTGACACATGGTGGCAGAATTGGGCTCAGAATGAAAACATCATAAGCATCCAGAACTAGGGAGGATGTAGAGATTCTACTTCTTCCTCATTAAGGGTCTTAAGTGATCATTTCTTGCTACTGTCACCAGAGCTCAGCCTTCTATTTTAGCTCCTAAATATATTTCAAGCCCACCTCTCTGCATTTTCATTTCTTTGGTCCTCGTCTGAGCCACCATTATGTACCCTATGGGCCCCCCAAAGTCACCTTTCAATTCTGTCATGTCAGTGGTTTTTTTTTTTTTTTTTTTTTTTAAAGATTTTATTTATTTATTCGACAGAGATAGAGACAGCCAGCGAGAGAGGGAACACAAGCAGGGGGAGTGGGAGAGGAAGAAGCAGGCTCCTAGTGGAGGAGCCTGATGTGGGGCTCGATCCCATAACGCCGGGATCACGCCCTGAGCCGAAGGCAGACGCTTAACCGCTGTGCCACCCAGGTGCCCCATGTCAGTGGTTTTTTTAAGATAGGTATGTGCTCTTGGCTTCGACTCCCTGCTCAAAACCTTTCAATGCCTGTTCATTTCGTCTGTGATAAAGATCAATTCTTAACACTGTCTCCAAGGTCGTGTATAGTTTCCCTCAGCCTTGTGCTGGCAAATGTCTAAAACTGGTTCTTAGAGGTGTAAGGGAGTTTTGATTTGGAAAGTTTGCCAATTTCCTTGGTGTAAATTCCCACTGTGATCAATTTCAAGTTAGTCAATGTGGCATCGCTGCATGTGAGGTTGTCAGAAATGTTCACTGACGCAGCAGTAGAATGGGCAAAAACAAACTCAGGGGCACAAATAATAGTAGAATGTAGAAAAATAAGTAAGAATTACTAAGAACAATTAGAAAGCCTTTGTATTTAATGTAATTTATTTAATATGAGTTTATATATATATGTATACATTTTTAAATTTTATTTTATTTTATTTAAATTCAATTAATTAACATACAGTGTATTATTAGTTTCAGAAGTAGAGTTCAGTGATTCTATATTTTGGTTTTAATAAGAGTTATTTAGCAGCTGGCTCACACGAAATTTCTGAAAATAGAACAACTGGCCCCTTTTTAGCCAGTACCCATCAGCACATCACTGTCTCTCCTTAAATGACTCTCCATCCTCAAATCTAATAAATTTCCCTTTTCTTTTCTGCTCTCAAACCTCCTGGGTCTTCTTATAGACCCTCATAATTGTCAGTCTGCGTCCTGCTTAGGACATCTGCACAAACTAATTTTTCTTCTTGCAATGCTCTGACCTCTCCTCTTTGTCGACTTAAAATCTTAGCTCAGGAGTCCCTTGTGACCCCAGCCTTTCCTATCCTACTACAATTTCCCATGTGGGTCCTGTGGATTTGTTAAATATTCACAGGGAACTTTATTTCTCTCACTCAAAGTATTCACATACTTTTTGATTGTTTAGTTAGTAGTAGGAGTCCCGGAATAGTCTTTCCTCTCTAGCCTCTCATTTCAGTGAGATCAGAGACCACATTTGTTTTTACTACTGTGGCCTAAAGTCCTAAGGTATTGCACGACACTCAAAAGGGGCTCACTAAATACTCGTTAAACACGTGCGCTGAAGGGTATTTCTTTAGCTTAGGAGTGAACGAAAACATGTTCTTTCTCATTTGATTTTTGAAGTCGTTACTTTTCAAAGTCACATCAGCTCAGTTACCCTAGAATAACACAGGGGGAAAGGGATTTATCCAGAAATGATCCAGAATGTTGGCGGCACATTCTGCAGCTCTAGACCAGACATCCCAGGAATTAAAGTGGGAGGACACGGAAAGAATGTGAGAGATCGGGGGACAGTCTGGGCTCATAGGTACTGGGCCCTATTTAACCTGGAGAGACCCTTTACCCTGAGCCTTCTAGTGCATTAAGTATGTGCAGGGAAGGAGAGAAAGCTGGTCTGCTCTGGCGGAAGGGAGGCTTCTGGTCAGAGAGGAATCAGTATTGCCTGGGCCTCTCATATGGTCCTGCAGCTGCTGGTGGGTTTTAGTCTCCATGTTGTTATTTCCTGAGTGCCTATTAATGCCAACAGAATGAAAAACGAAAACAGACAAAATACAGTGGACCCTTGCCTAACACAAGGCTTGGGGCGCTACTTCTGTGAAAAGATGTGCATCTGTTGAACCCCCAAAACTTAACCACTAATAGCCGACTGTTGACTTAGAAGCCTTCTTGATAACAGAAAGAGTTGATTAACATATACTGTGTATGCCAAGAACATTATATACTGTACTCTTGCCACAAAGTAAACTAAAGAAACAAAAATGTTACTAAGGAAATCGTAAGGAAGAGAAAGTACATTACAGTACTGTATTTATTGGAAAAAATTTGCATATAAGTGGACCTCCAGGGTTCCAACCTCTGGACTTCAAAGGTCAACTGCACTACTCTCGTGAGTGGAGAATACAGTGGAAGGACCCGGCATGAATTAGATACTCAAACAAGTAACTGTAAGAGTACTACTTTTCCAGGGACTCTGAATGACGGACCGAGACACTGTTAAGAGGGGAGTAAAAACAGCCCACGAGAAAACACAGCGAAACCCCCCTGAAGGATAAGTGGCTGTGAACTGGTGGAAGAGGTGTGATTTCAGAAGGCCACTCAGGAAAGGGCCTGATAAAGGTCCTCTGACAGAAGAGAGGGCCTGAGCGCAAGCCATACCGAGAAGACTCTAGGCTGAAGGGCATCGTGAGAGGTGAGGCTGGAGAGTCAGCCCGCAGCCAGGCTGTGCGAGTCCCTGCTAAGTGCTGAAATCAAGTAGCTCATAGTTTTAGAGTTCTAGAAGGGTGAGAAGCACTGTTCAAAGAGATTATGACTTGCTATTTTTCAGAATGGAAGGATCTTCTAATGAGAGAAGTACACAGTGCTCCAAACAGGAAAATATAAACAAACCCACCCCCAGACATACTGTCATTAGAACACATAACACGGAAAAGAGTAGATGCCAAGGGCGGGGGCCCAACAGGTACCACAGGCATATTAATGATTTTGTATTAAAGCTACTCAGGATCAGCTGGTGCAAGGACACTCAGAACCCCGTGTCCCCCTGAAAGCAAGAAATAAATCTTTTGTATGAAAAAGTACCCTCCCTATACTAAGGAATAAAAAGGCATCCTTATCACCAGAGACAGGAATTTTAAAGCCTAGAAAACTATAGAAACAAACCTTGTTATTTTTTTTAAAGATTTTATTTATTTATTTGACAGAAAGAGACAGCAAGAGAGGGAACATAAGCAGGGGGAGTGGGAGAGGGAGAAGAAGGCATCCTGCTGAGCAGGGAGCCCGATGCGGGGCTTGATCCCAGGACCCTGCGATCATGACCTGAGCCGAAGGCAGATGCTTAACGACTAAGCCACCCAGGCGCCCCAAACCTTGTTACTTTTAAAAGTATATATATTTTATTTATTTATTTGAGAGAGAGAGAGAGAGATAGTAAGAGCAAGCATGAGCGGGGAGGAGTGGGAGAAGCAGGCTCCCCACTGAGCAGGGCGCCTGATGCGGGACTCGATCCCAGGACCCTGAGATCATAACCTGAGCTGAAGGCAGACACTTCACAGACTGAGCCACCCAGATGCCCCCCTTGTTACTTTTTCACCTTGGCTCAAATTTTGCTTAGAATTTCTTACTAATTAAAGCTCCCAAGCATGTTTTCTTTATCCTGGCAATTCCTCACAAATTTATTTTCTCTTTGTCTAAAATGTACAAAAACTGACTGCCTTGCTCATTTGTTTGGGTCGCTGTTTCATTATTGGACTTTCATGAACACATAATAAAACTTTGGGTTTTTTCTACTGTTATTCTGTCCCATGTCAATTTACTTCCTCAACCAGCTAGAAGAACCCTGGGAGGAAAGGAGGAAATGTCTCCCTCTCCTCTCAAAGTAATCATAGAAGTTTTACAACAATAAAACAAGGGGCGGGGCGCCTGGGTGGCGCAGTCATTAAGCGTCTGCCTTCAGCTCAGGGCGTGATCCTGGAGTTCTGGGATCGAGCCCCATATCGGGCTTCTCCACTAGGAGCCTGCTTCTTCCTCTCCTGCTCCCCCTGCTTGTGTTCCCTCTCTCGCTGGCTGTCTCTGTCTGTCAAATAAATAAATAAAATCTTAAAAAAAAAAAAAAATTAAATAAATAAATAAATAAATAAATAAATAAATAAATAAAAAAACAAGGGGCACCAAGTATGCATTGAGTAACAAAAATTAGGCTGACAGATTTTCAAACAACCAATAGAAGTCTGAAGAAAATTTAGGAATATGTTTCATCATGAAAGGAAGTAATTGGAAATATAGTTGAATTCTTCTGTAAAAGTGAGGGTGAAATCAACATTGTCAGACATAAAGACTGAGAGACTATACTTTTTACAGTCCGGTGTTGAAATTACTATAAATGACAATTCAGAAAGAGCTAAAAAGCCAGAAGAAAGGGCTAGCATAAATGCATTGACTACAAAACAAAAATGTACTAATGACTAACTGGGGAGATTAGAAAAATGAGAAAGTAGAATAATAGGAAAAATGACATGTCTGATTAGTAAACAAACAGAGTTGAAACACTTTAAGGTCACCGTATTTTTTTTTTTTTTTTTTTGGTGTATACGGAATCAGTAGTGATGTGATACTGATTACGTTTCATTAAGTCAAGAAGGCATGTGAAAAAAATTTTAGGGCCATTACGGAATTAATAGACAAACTTATAATTTCCAAAACAATAAAAAGTTTTAAAAATGAGTAAGAAAAATGTGGCAACTTTTAAATTTTAAAAAAGCAGAAAATAAGAAAACAAAACAAAACAAAAAGAGCATAGTAAAGAGGAAAGAAACTGCCTAAGATAGAAAAAAATAACTCCAGATATATTAATAATCATAACAGACATAAGTAGATTACCAATAATTTTCAAAAAAGGACACAGAAACATTGATATAAACTGACACTTAGGCAAATAGCCTAATGACGCCTCATGCAGCTCCATAAATGCCAAGGAAAAATCTTAACCTAAATTTTTCTTCATCCAAACACTATTGTATCAATACTAACTTAGACAAAAAAAAAAAAAAAAGAATGAAACAAAATTTGGAGCTTACGGACACACATGCATGAAAAATCAGAAAAATGTTGTAAAAACAGTAACTGACACAAGATGAACGCCAAATTTCCAAAAGCCATGAAAATACACTCAATCTCAGGAGTAATCAAGGGAGGACAAACAAGACAGATGCAGGAGCATTTCATTCTCAAATAGTGCTTCCAAACAAAGCAGGCTGACAATTCCAGTTGACAGTGATGATGCAGATAAATGGGAACTCTGTACATTGCTAAGGCCAATATAAATTCAGTCCGTTGAGAGAATTTTTGACAATGTCCTATAAAGTGGACAAGGTACCTACCCTCTGGTATGGATATTTAAGAACAAAGCCTAACCTACTCTAGAGAAACTCGAACGGAATGTGCACAGGGTTGAAAAAGCATAGGAATGTTCCTTGTAGGTTGTTTTCTCATAGCAAAAAACTGGAAACAACCTAAATATCCGTTACTAAGTGCAAATATAAAGGAGTTCAAAGGAAGTAACTAGAAATACACATGTATCAGTAGGGATAAATCTCAAAAACCTAACGTTGAATGTACCGAAGTTAAAGCACATATACTCAGTGTCTGTATTGTTTATGTATAGAAACAAGGGTAGTTTAGTTTATAAGATGTGAAAATAAATAATACACATCAAGTTTAGGCAAGGAGGAAGGGGAGGGGAGTTGAGAGGCAGCAGCCATACAGCTAAAATACTTCATTTCTTTTAAAACTGGATGCAAAGTAATTAGGATAAGAGGGTTAACTTTTGTTAAGTCTGGGTTACAGTGGTTACATGAGTTTATTTATTTTCTGTCATGTGTGAAACATTTTATAACTTGCAAATAAAATAAATATTTAACACTAGTTAAATGAAGTTAGAAAGAAAGAAAGAAAAGAAGTAATTCTTACAGCTGCCATGTGGAGAACATATTGCAAGGTGCTCAAGTTTATTTACTTGGCGACTTAGACTCTACTGCAGCCAAGGGAGAGATGAATAAATTAGCCAGACAAGGAATACACTGTGTCCTTATAATTACACTTCAGTGTTTTGCTGAAATTCTTTCAGAGTATCATATTGCAACTAAAGGAATCATAACCACAGGCATGATGGAATTAAACCGAAAACAAAATGTTAGAAAGCAGAACTGGAGGGACGGACTGTTTGCAGATACTTGGAGATGAGAAGAAGCGTGACATTAATCATAAGTCTGAGAACACGCACATTAGACGCAAGGGAGAAATTATCTCTCAAATATGAAACTGGCCATCTGTCTAAGTGGGCTGCTCATGCCGAGAGAAGAATCTGCCAAAGGAATTGAAACAAAGAGACTTTTAAAGAAAAGACAATGGGAGGTGATGCGTTTGATGGTTTTCGGAGGTTTCTGTTAGAGTCAGATACATGGGAGCTGTGGTTCAATTGTGGAATAGTTAAGAACAATGATAACTGTGATTTAGGAATCATACAAGCTCCCAGTTTTCGTATCTGGGGGAATATCCCTAAATATTTTCACACAAGAGAAGCAGATTTGGCAGAAATTAAGGGGTTGTATGATCTAAGCTATTTGTGGAAATCCAAAGTTCATTTATATTAATTCTATAAATATTAAACTATGAAGAACAAAAATAGAGACACTGTAGGGTTATCATTAGAGTGAAAGTCAGGACAAACAGATTTACCTAAAGTTAAAGAAATTAAGAGCTCTTTGTCCTATGTTCTCACGTGGCTATCTCCTTTTATTATTACAATTGTCTTCATCTATTGGAATTATATGATTTTTTATATGTATTTATATGATTTCTTAAATTATATGATTTCTTGTGTGTATTTATATGATTTCTCCTCAGACCATGAGCATGGATTTCCACCTTAGTTTCCCTGGCAGAAAGCCACGATTGCAAGAGTAGATGCTCTGATAATATGCTGAGAGAGAGAAGTGGACAAGAGAAAACTCTGAGAGAAAAGACATGTCTTGACCTCACTTCCATCCCTCCCCAGCTTTTCCAGCTTGGGTCTGATTTTCAAAGTTGTCACACTCACCAATTCCACTTGTTCAGAAAGGCACAAAGGAATGGGTGAAGTGTAGGAAAATGAAGGCGGAAATGAGGCATGGGTGACAGCTGGTCAGCTCTCTTCCTGTTCTTGACTGTTCGAGCCTAGCTCCACAGCTTGGGACAGAGAACATTTCCGTCACTTTCCAAAACAGTGAAGCTAGTTTAAGTGTGTACTTATCCTTAATCGTTTGTCTACATCGATAGCTGCAGATGTATTTAGGTCGTTCCTAAATCCTACTGATCTTATTTAAATAAAAATCACACCATATCTAGTTCAATTGCCTTAAAAACAAAGAAAACGCTCTTTCAATTTGAGGGAATCTTCCTCCAGGGTCTCCTCAGTAATAATTCGCAACTATAAAAACTGCAGTTCCAAACTTAATGGAAGGAAAGAAAGAACTTAACCCCGACTTAAATCTGTGTAAGAAAATTTATGAAATCTTCTAAGGTCTCTAATATTGATTTATCAAAACAACCACCTTTTGAATACGTAGCATCAGCTGCAAAGATCTAAAAAGAGAAATGAATGGGAACCACAGGAATTTCTCCCCAGAGAAGACACAGCTGGAAACATTCCCTCCTCAGAGCTCTTAGACCACGGTCAGTGGCTGAGCCCAAAGGCAGGCAGACCCAAGAGCTCTCCAGCAGAGGCACAGTATACAGGACGGCAACCAGCAGACCCAGTCGGATCCTCTGGAAGAGATGAAACAGAAAGGAGTGCAGTCACCAGTGGGGCTCTTCCAGAATGAGGACAAGTGGGGAGTTTCCTTGGCCTCCTATTTATCACTTACATACTTCATTTCTACTTTTGATATTACCCCAAATTTATATTTTTTTACATTTATACCAAATTTATATTTATCTATTTATTATTTATCTGTTACCTATCTACCTATGCTACTGACCTATTGATAGGAGTAAAATAAGTAGTTCGTCATAGAGCAGACGACTTTGTGTTCCTTTGTTAGATCACAGTATTTGTTACATGCTGCATCTGAATTATTATGTACAAATAATTCTGGTAATCATTTTGTGAATGCACTTGTGTTAGAAACAATTTAATATGTGGAAATACTGAAATCATTCCGCAATTTGGTTAACTCTGCTTTGGCATTTATTTAGCTTAAAAAAAAATTCTATGAGAACTTAAAAAAAAAACAAAACAAAAAAACAAAACAGGAGAGACTCGGGCTTCTCTCGACTTTTGAAAAGGCCCAATGACCAGTACAGGAGAGCTGCTCAAGTGGTAGACACTAAATGCTTGCTTCCCAAGAGACAACTAGAATAGTCTCGGGTTCCTAAAGCTATCTCTGGATTTCTACGGCAACTGTTACATCCTACACATTATTTCTTAGAGACCTAGCCAATCAGCTGCTGCTCTGGTTCCACAACATCCCAAACGCCATACTAATACTGTTGTATTAGTTCATGCTTAGTTACTGTCCTGTTCGTTGGTGCATCTGGGAGCATCCAAAGCTGGAGATGGAAGTCATCTAGGGTAGCTAAGGCACTACCGTGAAGTTGCCAGAAACTCAAGCTCTGTCTACTTTCCTGCTCTGCTGTCCCAAGTGTGTGACCTCCATTCTCATGTCCAACTTCAGAGCTGGACTTCTAGCCATCACAAAAGCATTTCAAGGGGAAGAACAGAAAAGGTGAGCGAAGGCATAACTACTCCTGTTTAAAGAGACATTTCAGGAGTATTGCATTTGATTTGCTTACAGTTCACCAGCCAAAATTAAGTTTCCTAGAGGTAAGGAGGCTGGGAAATGGAGGCTTTTATCTGGGGCTCAAAGTGCCTAGTGAAAAGCAATGGTTCTACAGAATAAAAAGGGAGGAAGGATATTTCAAGCCAAATAGCATCCTCTAAAACACATACACACCCACACCACACAAACAAAAAATCATACACATCTAATCATTCTTGTTGGGAAGTACATGGTAAGGATAAACTTACTTAAAAATGTCTAATTTTTTGAAACTTTTTAAGGTACTGGGCTTGATCTCATGACCCATGAGATCATGGCCTGAGCCAAAACCAAGAGCTGGAGGCTTAACTGACCGAGCCACCCAGGCGCCCCTTTTGAAACTTTTTGAGACAGCACACGGTATATCTTGGGGAGGTACTGTGTTGCTTGTGTTTGTAAAATACATAAAAGTGGCAACTGATAACCTGTCCTCCAGAAGCAACCAAGATTAAAAAGAAAAACAAACAACACCATCATTCATGTCAAGCCTCATCAACAGAAAAGCAGGAGAAAGCTGTAACACAATCTGTCTTATTTTCTGTGTGTTCAACTGGGTTTGACAAATATTTCTTGTGCAAATACTATTCATCTGTTATTATATGAGATAGTGACGATTAAGAAAAATGGTTCTAGTTTAATAGGGACTGATCACATGTACTTAGTGTCTTCCTCTCCAAATCATAGTTGAATGAGAGCAAAGGGGAACAACAGTAATAAACTCAGAAAATTTTCTCAAGTGGGGTATACACGGAGCAGAGATTTTTATAAATACAGGGACGAATTAATAAAAAGGTGGAAAAAGCGCTGATGAACTCCCAGCAGAATTCCAAACCTGAAAAGTGGCACAGAGAAAGGGTGGGAGTGAGAAGTAATGCAAAAACTAAGAGTGTGAAGTTGCTGAGTGACTGTTCTCACAATGGAAAACGCTGTCAAATGGCCTCATGCTCTTGGAAGGGCAGCAGGATCAGCAGCACGGCAATAGCTCACACTGAGAAAAACCGAGATTCTAGCTATAGGGAAATTGAACAATATTTCTGGATAAGTAGAAGGCTGAGCAGAATCGGTAACTTCAACAATACTGTTCTCCTTTACTTTTCGATGGGGAAAGCAGTAGAAATGGGGTAAGAACAGCTAGTGTCTCCCTGTCCA
Organism: Ursus maritimus; assembly: GCF_017311325.1. Lineage (NCBI taxonomy): Eukaryota > Metazoa > Chordata > Mammalia > Carnivora > Ursidae > Ursus > Ursus maritimus. The sequence continues at coordinate 70,195,517 of NW_024426663.1, forward strand.
GATCACTAAGCTCATGCCTTCCCTCTGTCAGCACTCTGCCTTGTCCTGTATATGGGAAAGACTATACAATATCTATATAATATAAATATATGCCTGAGGATCAAAAGATCAATAGAAGAACCAGCACGAACGTACAGATCGATACCAAAGATGAAGCTGCCATTATTAGCAAACCAAAGAGAACTTTGCAATAAACCTAATTAATGTGTTACAAAGGTCTGAGAATGTCTTGCAGCTATAAAATAAGAACACATAGTTATTTTTTAAAAAGTAGTAGATGTCAGAGAAATATTTGAAATAGAAAACATAAGTACTAAATTAAAAAAAGTTAATAAAAAGGCTGGAAGATACAATCTAAGAAATATTCCCAACCATAAAGCAAGAATATTTAATTTTTTAAAGGAAAATACAAGAAAAAAAAATAGGACACGGAGAGCAGGAAGATCAATCCTAGAGCTCCAGCTGACTGAGGAGTTCCAGAAGAAGGGGGAAAAATATAGGATGGCAGCTTCAAAGAAATAATTAAAGAAAACAATCTCATAGTTGATAATACAAAGGGAGTTTCAGATCGAAAGCATCATCCGAGGGCTAATCAGGATGAATGAAAACAGAGCCAATAACCTACCAAACAAACCCAGGACACCCAGACAGAAATGAAAATCAAATAATCATCATGGTTTCTTCGGAATGAACGGATGACAAAAAACATTTTTGCCAGTAACTTCAATGGTTCTGGCTAAAGTGATTTCAACCCCAATTCTACACTTGGCTAAATTAGTATCTCATTGTAAGTGAAAATTAAAATATTTTTAGATATTAGGGACAAGGACAGTGTATATCCCTTGTATCTGTTCTTTAAAACTGAAGGACATACTGTAACACAGTAAAATGGAATCTGAGAAAGGAAGAATTAGAACCAAGAAACATTGTAACACAGAACCGTGAAAGCAAATGAAAGAATTTAAGAATAACACCTGTATCACAGACCTAAAAAGCAATGATTCTTTTTTCCCTTAAAGATGTATTTATTTGTTTTAATGTGCGGAAGGGCAGCAGGAGAGGGAGGGAGAGAGAGAATCTTTTTTTTTTTTTTTTAAAGATTTTATTTATTTATGTGACAGAGAGAGACAGCCAGCGAAGAAGGGAACACAGCAGGGGAGAGGGAGAGGAAGAAGCAGGCTCTCAGCAGAGGAGCCCGATGTGGGACTCGATCCCGGAACGCCAGGATCACGCCCTGAGCCGAAGGCAGCCGCCTAACGACTGCGCTACCCAGGCGCCGGCGGGAGAGAGAGAATCTTAAGCAGACTCTGCATTGAGCACAGAGCCTGATTTGGTGCTGGATCCCACAACCCTGAGACCAAGAGTCTGACGCTTAAATAGACTCCACCACCCAGGCGCCCCTAAAAAGCAATTATTCAAAAGTAACACAGGGAATCAGAAAGCTCCAAGAAAAAAATAATAATGATTTCCATTGAATAGGCCATATAGTTAGAAATTCGTAACACAGCAGTGAAATGGGAAAGAAGTACACTCTTGGCGGTGTGGTCGATAACAACAGTGTGCAAGAAGAGAATTCATTTGTATCTTCAACTGAATTCCCTTCTGGGAGGTTCAAGTTTAGAAAAACATGTTTAAATTCATTTCTTTATGAGTTCGTTAACATTGTTTCATTCTATTTTCACTATTGAGATATTGGTTATGGATGGATCTCTACAACACATGGAAAAAAAAGATTAATTCTTCATCTGCCATAAAGATGAGTCAAATGACATGAGTTGAAGTTAAAAAAAAAAAAAAGGTTCGAGCATATTACTTAGAGAGTTGAATAATTAGAAAATAAAGACAAGAAGGGGCAGCCGGGTGGCTCAGTCGGTTAAGTGTCCTGCTCTTGATTTCGGCTCAGGTCATGATACCGGGGTCGTGAGACAGAGCCCGGTGTGGAGCCCTGAATTGGGCTGCACAATCTGAAGTCTGCTTGGGATTCTCTCCCTTCCTCCCCTCTGCCCCTTCCCCATTCACAGACACACGCCTTTTCTCTCTCAAATAAATAAATCTTAAAAAAATAAAAGAAAGGTAGTTAAAAAGGGTTATGTCTTGAGAAAGGACTAGATAGAGTTTAGAAATGATAAAGAAGGAGGGGCCACCTGGGTGGCTCAGTTAGTTAAGCACCTGAGATCTCAGTTTAGGTCTTGATCTCAGGGTCGTGAGTTCAAGCCTGGAGTTGGGCTCTGTGCTGGGTGTGGAGCATAGTTTAAAAAAAAAATGGATAAAAGAAGGAGAATTGTACTGGTACGTTCTTACGAAGAACTTGATTTGGAGATGGGAATGCAAGTGCCTATAACTAGCTTGATGATGGTTAAAATCATACCCAAGAAAATCAGAGCTAAAGGGTGAACCTGACCTGATCCTTCCCCATATAGGCTAATAATTATGATACATTGTGTGTGTGTGGGGGTAGTAAAAGGATCTGCAAATATAGGAAAGCAGGAGTGATCTACTCTTTCCAAGCACGTTGGTTGGTAGCATTGGTTAGAGACAGTTTCAAGCCAGGTGACACCTGAGAGAAGTCTTGAATGCTAAAACAAAATTTAGAGGAAAAGTCATTTCTTGGCAGAGGCAATAGCATGAAGGTATGAAATACTATTTTTTTATGTGTTTGTAAAAAATAAAGTAGGAATGGGACACCTGGGTGGCTCAGTTGGTTAAGCGTCTGCCTTTGGCTCAGGTCATGATCCCAGGGTCCTGGGATCGAGCCCCACATCAGACTCCCTACTCAGCAGGGAGTTCGCTTCTCCCTCTCCCTCTGTCTGTCGCTCCCCCTGATTGTGCTCTCTCTGACAAATAAATAAAACCTTTAAAAAAAGTAGGAAATGACAAGTAAATAAGACACAAGGCTGAAAACAGATAAAGGTCACATTGTGGGGGGCCCAGTAGGCCATGTTAAGAAGTTTAGATGCTGTAAATTGCAATTTTAAAGATGAGTCCTCAGACGGTTGAGATTTAAGGCACTGTCAAAAAAAAAAAAAAAGCATGAAATTAGTGCTCTGACAGAAATTGCAGATGGACGCTCATGTTATAGCAGGTTCCTTTCCTTTAAGTCATAATTTACTTTACAGCCATAGTATTGAGAGTATGTAGATAGCCTTGGTCCAACTATAAAATTTAACTCTAGATATGATTTGTCCAAAAATGTTAATGGACGCTGGCAGCCTTGGAAAATCGCAGAAGTTTCAACAGGTTATGTTACTTGAAGCACTAAATAATCCAAAATTTTTAACTCTACACTTTGCAAAACCAAGATGTTTAATTTTTTAAAAAAACTCGTAACACGAAAGTACCTGGTTTCATTTAAATCAATTCCGCACAGAATCATAAGCATTTTTGAGATGCTCCTGAAGGAAGTGGCAATCCCGGAAATTATTACACAGCATACTTTATTTTATTATTGTGATTTGCTTTATCGCACTGGGCTCAGTGCCAGGAAGAGCACTTGGGATTCATGGGAAAAAGTCAAAATATCAACATCCAAAGGAGTTAGGAGGAAGTTGATTCCAGCTATCATGGATGACTTTGGGGGGGTTCTAGAGTTCCGTGGAGGAAGTTACTGCAGATGTGGTGGAAACAGCAAGAGAACTAGAATTAGAGGTGGAGCCTGAAGATGAGACTGAACTGCTACCATCTCATGATAAAACTTGAATGGATAAATTGTTTCTTATGTTTGAGCAGAGAAAGTGGTTTTTGAGATGGAATCTTCTCCTGGGGAAGATGGCGTGAAGACTGTTGGAATGACAACACAGGATTTAGGAGACACGACATACCCTTAGCTGACATAGCAGCGGCAGGGTCTGAGAGGACTGTGTCCAGTTTTGAACGAAGTCCTTGTGTGGGTAAAATGCTATCAAACTGCATTGCATGCTACAGAGAAATCGTTCCCAACAGGAAGAGTCAATTAATGTGGCAAACATTATTGTTGCGTTCCTTTAAGAAACTGCCACAGCCGGCCCAGCCTCAGCAGCCACCACCCTGATCGGTAGGCAGCCACCCACACAGAGGCAAGACCCCCACCAGCAAAAAGATGATTCACTGAAAGCTCATAGGATGGTTAGCATTTTTTACAATAAAATATTTTAAAATTAAGGTATGTACATTGTTTTTTAAGACATAATGCTATTGCATACTTCAGACACTATCGTATGTGTAAACATAACTTTTATATGCACTGGGAAATCAAAAAATTCCTTTGACTCACTTTATTGGGGTATTTGCTTTATCGCTGTGGTCTGAACTGAACCCTCAATATCTCCGAGGTATACACAGTTTCTGATGGTCACATGCCATCTAAATGCTTCCTCTTTAAAATGAACACAAAACGATTACATACTAAGGGAGGAAATGCCATTAACACACGGCTTAGCTTCATGTAATTAAAACGTACTACGCACGCTCTAAGTCCGACATTGACATGTCTATCAGGTTTTTACTTGTCTAGCAGGTGAGGTATTTACGACTTTTCTTTCCCCTGTAGCAAACATTACCCACAGATTCTAACGGCTGAAATGCCTCTGCTCACTTTAATTTCTGCTTTTATAAGATTTCTTGTTATTTTAACAGGCAACATGCTTCTACTGAGGCTGCCTGTAAAGTGTGGAAAAGGAAACATTCCTCATCATAATTGCTTCAGCAGCTTAATAGACGTAAAAGACTCGTCTCCTTGCACTTTGTGAGTATACACTTCAGTATGATTCCATTATGTTAATCATATTCAGGACGAGGCCGTAGCTCATGATAATGGAAGTGCAAACTTTAACACCAGCTTACAGCTCTCAATCTCTCTTTTTGTATTTGTAAAAGTGTAAATGAAATAAACCTCCAGTTGTATATTCTATTCCCTACGGATGTGAAAGTAGCTCAATAAAAAATATTCTGTAAGCATCATGAGTAAGGCTGCACGAACAAAACCCCTCTTGAGCCAATTCATTCTTCCATTTAATCTGTTCTCTGCATTGCAGTCAGACAGAGCTTTTAAAAAATATGTATATATTTCTTATATGTATTTACATGACATAAATGATTAAACCTTAATGGTTCTTAAGATCAAGGTCAAATAATTAATAAGGTCATAATATCCCTCAGATCTGGGTCCTGTTTTTCACACCCGTAGGCTCCTATGCCACTTTCCTCACTCTGTGCTCTTTGGATTTCTTCCAGTGCTTCGAAGAAGCTAAGCTCCTACCTCTGGGTCTTTTTTATTTTTTTAAGAGACAGAGGTGGGGGGTGTTGGGGAGGGACAGAGGCAGAGGGAGAGAGAGAATCTCAAGCAGGCTCCATGCCCAGCATGGAGCCCAACGCAGGGCTCGATCTCACAACCCTGACATGACCAGAGCTGAAACTAAGAGTCAGAAGCCACCCAGGTGCCCCACTCTGGCTCTTTGTAGAAGTCATTCATAGAGAATCTACAAACCCACATAGAAGTCTACCTAGACATGGTCATTCCCCACTGTTTCCTCCCAAAACACATACACATGCATACGCACACACTCTGTTTCACACACATGGCCTGTCCTTCAAACACGAGCCCCCATATCTCCTCTTCCAGGAAGTCTTCCCGAATGCTCCATACCACGGTCCGTACCACAGCCTGAGAGCACCTTCATGTATGCCTCACAGCACGTACCACCCTAATACAGTGATTGACGGTGCAATCAGCTCTTTCATGTCTGTCTCCTTGGCAAGAATACAAGCTCCCAGAGGGCAGGGTATCCTGTGCCTTTGTCTAGAACAGACATATATATTGAATGAAAAAATAACAAATATTTCAAAAATCAAATGAAAAATACTGTAAATAAAACATTTTTAAGTTAGTTATCGATTGGTTATAGTTTGGTGCTTATTTATGAACTTTTGGGGTGATGAATTTGGGATATAAAAAAACTATATTCATGAAATATCTAATTTCCCTCTCATATATATATATATATATATACATATATAGTTATATGTAATGTATTTAAAAATAATGTAACATGTGTAACATATATTACATATCATATATGTAATATGTATGCACACACACATATACATGCATGGTTTAAAAATATGACACTTTCAGATATAGCTCTCTCGGAGAGAAGACACTAAAATGATACATTAAAATAAACTTGTAAGGGGCAACCCTGTTGGGACCCCTCTTACTCTTGAGAGCTTTTTCTATATCTTCACTTAATAAACTCTTGCTTTCCAGTCAATCACTCAATCAATCAATAAACTTGTAAGATCTCTAAAGCATTTCATTTATCAATGCCACCAAAGAAATACTGACATATACATTAAAATAGCATTTTGACATATGTGTTTACTTTACACATCTCAGATATTGAGCTAAATATTTGGTAAATAATATAAAGGAAGAAGAATTCAGTGAATTAGATTACTTTTTGTCTAAATTACCTAGAATCCATGTAGAATATGAAATTATTTGTCAAAAGCATCAGAAAAAATATCTCCATTACTCCGTTCCATGATATCTCATATAATTATAAACATATAATTACACTGTAGAAATAAGAGCATGTGTCAAACACTCAAAATAATAGTCCTAGAAATACTGATATTGATAATACTATTTGATTTGAAGGTGGGACATTTGGATGTAATTTTAATGTGGACTCTCACTAGTTATACAATGGTGACACCAAGTCTTTTCTTTCTGGCATTAGTTGCCAACTTTGTCAATTACAAAAAAGAAGAAAGAGAGAGAAACTGTCGCATCTGTGATACGTGCTACAATGTAGGCATGGACAAAATATTTTGAGAAGGGAGAGTAAAGAACAATTAATTCTACTATAGAGGGAGAAAACAATGTCAGGGAAGGTCCTGGCGGTAGGAAGTATTTAAAATGGACCTTGAAGGATAAGGTAAAAAAAATAGTGGAAGAGCATTTAAATAAATGCACAATAAAATGCAATGTAAAGGAAGGGAGGTATGAAAAATAAGTTGAGATATTCAGGAGTAGAAAGTCATCCAATATAGGGGCGCCTGGGTGGCACAGCGGTTAAGCGTCTGCCTTTGGCTCAGGGCGTGATCCCGGCGTTGTGGGATCGAGCCCCACATCAGGCTCCTCCGCTATGAGCCTGCTTCTTCCTCTCCTACTCCCCCTGCTTGTGTTCGCTCTCTCGCTGGCTGTCTTTATCTCTGTCGAATAAATAAATAAAATCTTAAAAAAAAATAAATAAAAATAAAAATAAAAAAGAAAGTCATCCAATATAGCAGGCTGCAAGGGGTATGGGATGGATGTGTGTGTGTGTGTGTGCGTGTACGTGTACTCACTGGGGGCCCACGAAGGGCCAGGCTGAGAAGGAAGAACATGCATAAAGACAGAAAGGGGAAAAGATGCAGGTGAAGAAGGGCTAGTATGCTGAAGGGGCTTCACTCCCATGCTAAATAGCATGAGTTTGGCTTGTACCTGAAAAAAAAAAAATTGGTAAGGTTTGAACAGAAAAGTGATGTGAGAGTCTATGATTTTCTGGAGCCTTGAGGAAGTAGAAAGATGCTTCCACAAAGCAAGTCATTAAAAAAGATGATTCTTATCCTAAGCAAACCTAGGGATAATTACAGAAAATGATGCAAATGGGAAGGTTATATTACATTATTTTTGCATTAGTGAAAACATGTGAAAATCTCTAAAGCTCATCTTTAAAATATCTTTCCCAACTTGAAAATACCCAGTCTAACTCAATTAGGAGGAGAGCATGCTTAGCACGAATGTACAGAGGGACATTATCCTTGGTTTAATAAAGGTATGCAAGCGTTATGATATCCCCCTCTGTGCCTCAGTTCCAGCATTCTTAATGGGATAAGGTGAGTTGTATTTTAAAGTATAACACCTGCATGTCTGATTTAATGAACCACAATATAGGAAATGAAAGAGAAAGGGGGAATTCAAAATTTGGAATTCTTTTAGAATTGGCTTCCCAAGCATCTGTCTTTATTGTCACAGGGCCCCAGAGATATTTTAGAAAAATAAATTACACATAATTTGAAAAACAATGAAAATCTTCACCAAAGAGAGCCAGCAGCCACTTAAATGTGCTAGGACTTTGAAAATTGATCTTTTGTGGCTCTCATTCTGCTGAAAATTCCCTGAAAGACTTCAACGTGAATTTTTTTTTCTTTTGAGAACAGAGATTTCACAGCAGTCGTTAGCGAAAGTTATTCCTATGGGTTAGTTCTAACAAAACTGTCGGCAAAGGTACTATAAATATACAAGTTCTACATATGGTATTTGGATAAGCAAAATGTAGAATATTTTTCTAACACTTTTAAAAATGTTAAGGCAATGAACACATGGAAACTGTAAAGCCTCTCTCACCTGTGAATTTGCATTATTGACTACTCTACAGTTATTAAAATATGAAACAATGCCTTCCCTACATACAGTTTCAAATACTACATATTTTACTTAGAGTCAGGATAAGATTTTCGCATACTCTGTATATTACTATATGGCATACTATGTATATTATTATAATATATATATTATACAGTATGTAGTCATTTAAAACTTTGTAATTATACAGTTAAGCTTTTGGAAGCCATAAAAACTTGTTTATCTTCACAATTATATTCTCAATTAAAAAAAAAAAAGCAAAGCCCTCTAGTGGCCAAAATTATATACAGTTCCATGGTAAGTCACCAAATTCTCCATTACTATTTAAAAAAAGAATTAATTAGCATATTTGTTACATTGTTAGTAAAAAACCCACTTTTTTCACAGTAAGACTTTCTCTTTTCCTGAGGAAAGGTGGAACAATTATGCCATTAAAGTTAATTTCATTAAGAAAGGGATTTTAAAAAATATTCTATATAATATGAAATTATAAGTGTATAAGCCACATGTTCTGAAATGTTAAGATCTAATATGTGGAGGATGATCTATATGGATTTTAGAACATATAATTTTCACATGTGTAAACCAATAATTAGGGAATGATGACTAAAGCTTCTGGGTAATTTGTAATATCTAGCCATTCAGCATATTTTTCTTTTTACATGAGACTAGGGTTAAACATTAACAGAAGAACTGTACAAGGAATGGTCACAATGTAACACAGCATTTTCAAGCATATCACAAAGCAGAGTGGTCAAATCTAACAGGTGGAAGGGAGGCATATATATATATATATAACAATAAAAAGGGAAATATGGTGAACAGCAGCAAATACCACTGTGCAAAGGGGACAGGAAAAGAAGGCCTTGTCTTGCCCTCTTCTTTTCTTTTCTTTTTTTTTTTTTTTTTTTTTTTTGATATTTTATTTATTTGAGAGAGAGAGACAGAGGGCACAAGTGGAGTTGGGGGAGGGAGGAAGCGGGAAGGGGGAAGGCAGAGGGAGGGAAGGGTGGAGGGAGAGGGAGAAGCAGACTCCCCAGGGACATGGGGCTGGATCCCAGGACCCTGAGATCATGATCTGGGCTGAAGTCAGACGCTTAACCCACTGAGCTACCCAGGCGCCCCTGTCTTGCCCTTTTCTAAAGATTTCAAAAGAAGCTAGAAAGACTGATTTTTATGTGAAATTTACAGATTTTTGAAGCATTGGTGCCATTAAAAAAAAAAAATGATCACACAGGTCAAGCCCAATCTGTACGCCAGCATTATCCACCTCACACAGCACCATTAAGACCTCGGGCTTAACAGACTCCATGTTCTTACATGACTATACCACAGAGTCGCTCTCCTTTTGCACAAATGAAAAAAAATATATTTTGGACAAACCTTTCTCAAAATTAAAATACCTGAATTAGCCTTTCTCAAACAATAAATTAGCATAGGACAACCTACTTGCCCGAGGGTCATTTTCTCAAACTATTTTTTCTCAACCTTGTCCTGGCCTCATCACATGTAGGAAGATGTGCCCACACAATCATTCTTTCCAGGCCTATGGCAAAAATATCTTACCAATACAAGGATTTGTCTAGTTCTTGATATATTCGTTTAGACACACTGCTGAATATCATTACTGTTTAAAGTAAATCAATTTCCCAACTTCCATATTTACTGCTGGTAAACCAACATTACCTTCAGTCCATCTCAGACTAGGATGTGACACTGGGGTGCCACAGCGTGTTATGAGAGACTTTCCTATTACAAGCTGCTTTCAACAATGGCTTAGCCAATAGGGCCAGTGTGCTGCTAGGTAGCCGAGACTCAACTGTCAGAAGCATCAGGGTCATCACCTGACTCCCCAAAGTAGAGTGGGTATACGCCACAGTTCACTGAAGGTATGTATAAGAGAGAGAAGAGTTTCTGAGATAGAGGAGTGAAGGTCTAATGCTGAAAAGTCATAATATACAATTTTCTATCAATGTTTTCCTTCCTTAGCTCCTCAGAGATCTCCTTTCGCTTAACTTCCAGCGCTCTGGCCTGAGCTAGGTCAAGAACAGAATCTGCTTACTTAGGACAGCATGATAGATGGAATCTCCAGGAAGCAATTCAAAGGAAAAGTTTCTGGGTGTAAGAGCAAATGGCAGTAGGAGGTGTGCCCTGAATGAAAACGTAAATGAAAGGACTTCTCGTTGTTTTCCTTTTTATACCCTGGTCAACATTTTCCATCTTTTTAGCGGCACGTGTGCATTGCTTTTACTCCTAAAAAGGGAGGTTACGGCGAAAAGTGAGGTAAGCAGAATCTCCTTCCACGGTCCCAAATAAAACAACAAATAGCAAAAGCCCTTCAGAGTAGAAACTGAAGCAGAAAGTGGTGCCGTTCACGGTCTTAAATTTGAAAGACTAACGGCGAAAGGAAAAGAGGGTTTTAGCTTGGCTCAGCACAGACCCTTACACTTGCCTTCGTGCCTTGGGCTGAAGTTACAAAGTCAAGTACCAAACATCCTCACATTTTCATAAGTAACAACAAATTCGAAAGCATGATGCAGACTGGGACTGGAGGACTATGGAGAATGGGGAAGACTGCAGAAGAGCAGATGGTGGAACAGGGGAAGTGAGCAAGGGGCTGAAGGGAGGGAGCAGAAGCGCCGGGACCACATTGAACTGAAGCATCAGTAAGACACAGAAAGACTTTCCCCCACAGGCCCTTGATAACCTGGAATGCGGCAGGAGAATGAACTGGAACATAACATCACCTATGCTACAAAGGAGAGCAGTAATTCATGATTCCTCTCCATCCCCGCGCCTCTGTTCCATCTCCCCCAGGCCTTCAAGCTATGGGACTGTGACGAGGATATGAAAAAGCTCACCTTCCACCTCGGGGCGTGCCTGAGAAAATAAGGCAGACTGCGACACGACAGGAACACGGGATGAAAAAGTAACCCACGCTGCTCAACGCCCAAGGCAAGTTCTAAGCAGAGCTGTTCAAGTTAGGCAAGATGAAAAAAGCTGGCATGGAGACTCTGTAAACACGACTGGGGCAAGGGCAGGGGGAAGAGAAGAAACACAGAACACACACACGAAAAGGTGATGAATTCCATTTGGAAGAAATAGAGGAAAATGTGCCCTGAATGCTCCATGCTAAAGAAATACCTCGTAAGATACATCTCTGCCATTATCTAAAGCATGATCCATGTCTACATCTATGGACACCTAGATATGTGATGTGTAGACACAGAGATACAGATACATACAGAATAAAAGAGAGAGAAAGGGAAGAGCCAAAGAAGCAAACTGAATTCTAAACTACCATCATGACCAAACTAATAAATAAAATGGAAACAGCAAGACAGAGAATAGACATTACTGAATCGAAATTATTGACCTTGATAAAAAGACTTGAAAGTCCAGGTTTAAACACAGAATCGTTGGACAACTCGGCATTCTATGTCAGGGTGTGGCAGTGAAGAAGGACAAGCTCCTGGCCCCCAAACCCAAACCATGGCCCATCATTCTCCTTTTCCCACCCCAGTCTTCCTTACACCATGAGGGGCCTCAAAAGCACAAGGTTGATAACCCAGCCCATACCACCATGCCCTGTCCCTCTATGGTCCCTGCAAACAGTCACCTTTTGGCCATTCCTCAGGTCCCAATATACCAGGGATTTGGTCTGCTCTCAGGAAGAAAGATCGTGACAGGAAGCTACCACAAGTCCTTGAACTTTTCGGAGCTGATAGCTGGGAATGCCAAGATCTAGGGTACTGGGGTGTGATCTAGACGGGAAACACAGATGTGAGCTGGACATGGGTGCTGGGTCGCAAATGGCAGCAAGAGGAGGCAGAACGGGGTGCTCTCAAACACAGTGTCCAAGGCAAGGGTCTCGCTTGATGAGCTCTGAAGTCAGTATGGATTGCAGAAGTTAGAGAGAAAATGATAACAGAGAGGGAGAAAATACAAAGTGGATATCCATCATAGGAAATGTTGGTTTTCCTAGTAAATAGACTCCATTATTATAAAACAGGAGAAAACCAATGTATTCAAAAGGCTAGTTTCTCTGACAGGAAGGAACTAGTGAATGTGGTTGTTTAAACCACACAATATGCGTCAGTAAGATCTGTTGGTGAAAAACCGCCGCTAAAGAAATACCGAGGATTCAAGGATAGGCAGCCAGGCAGCAGGGGCAAGTGAAGTTCAAGTGAGAAACATCAAACGGGTATCAGAACTTTCCCAGAGCAATATCAAACGACAGAAGATGGAACTGCAATGTGTATGAAGTTCTGAGAGGAACAAAGTGTCACCCAAGAACGTCCTCCCCAGCCAAACTGCCGTGTGGTATAACGACAACAGACATAACAGTCTCACATCTCAAGTACCAAAATACCAAACACCACCATTCACCAACCCAGAAGACGACAGGGAAAGCTGTGAAGAAAGGATTAGATCAATATTCGTTGGCCAGGTCCACACATCCTGAAGGAGAAAATACATTCCCAGAGCATTTAAAAAATTATCCATCAAGTAGACAGACAATGGACAGAGAATCTCAAGCATCTAAGAACAGAAAGACTACAAGACCTCCTGAACCTTCTTTAAAAGCAAACGTACAAATAAAAACAAGCAAAAATTACTTGACAGTATACTTGACAACACAGGATCTCATTCAACATGGAAAAGGATTTCGAGTCCACTCTGCTTTTCATTTTTATTTACTTATTTACTTTTAAAGATTTTATTTATTTATTTATTTAGTTGGGAGAGAGAGAGCGAGAGAGAGTGAGCACAAGCAGGGGGAGCAGCAGAGGGAGGAGAAGCAGACTCCCCGCTGAGCAGGGAGCCCGATGCAGGGCTGGATCCCAGGACCCTGGGATCACGACCCAAGGCGAAGACAGGTGCTTAACTGAGCCACGCAGGTGCCTCCACTTTTGCTTTTTATATTTCCTAATCATCAAGCAATAAGATTAGAATTTAAACGAAATTCATAAATTATATCACCTACGCGAATTTTAAAAACGCACGTGAGACTATGTGTTGTCACGCAGGGGAAGTTCAAAAGCACGCACAGGGAGACAGGCACCAACTTCAAGGGGAAGGAGGAGGCTGGGTTGGGAGCAAAGGACTCAGGGATTTTGTGGTTTCTGTGTGGTTTAAACAGGGAAAAACAAGTTCTTGGGCAGATAGAGCACACCAGAATATCTATTAAATCTGTTTCACTGGTACCATGTGTGTGTTCTATTATTTTCTGTAGTCTTCCATATGCTTCAAAATGTTCAAAATTAAAAATGTTCAAAAAGGCAAAGCCCGCAAAGCGTATTAATTTGCCTTACCATGTAGCAGCTCTGAACATTTTTTTTAAAGATTTTATTTATTTATTTGACAGAGATAGAGACAGCCAGCGAGAGAGGGAACACAAGCAGGGGGAGTGGGAGAGGAAGAAGCAGGCTCATAGCGGAAGAGCCTGATGTGGGGCTCGATCCCATAACACCGGGATCACGCCCTGAGCGAAGGCAGACGCTTAACCGCTGTGCCACCCAGGAGCCCCAGCTCTGAACATTTTTAACATATACTATGTGAAGTTATCAAAATGTACATTTTATGTTAAGAAAACAGAAAGAGCATCATGGCAAGCTTCTTTAGTAATGACGCCTGTCAACGAAAAAGAGTTACAAAATATGTTGCCGCTAACATCATGTTATTTAAAAAGTGTTGCAAACAACAAAAACTGTTCATAAGATACATGATTTCAAATTCAAAAATTACTATAATAAATATATTTGGGGATCAGAAGAAAGTTGATGCATTTACTCTAAAATGTTTTGCCTAAAGCCATGGACATATTTGTCCTGTTCTTATGTATAGCTTCATAATTTGAAGGTGGGTTTAGCAATGCAGGACTCATCTGTGACCTAGACTTTACATTCAAGATTGCTAAGGAGGCAATCTAAGACATGAGTAAGAAGAATGTGACCCGTGAACATGTGTGACAACACGGATATAGTGACAGCAGACGTGTGTGTTATCTCAGCTCCTTCGCTGACCAGCTCAGGGGCCTGTGAAGGTGCTTTGGCTATGAAATCCATCATCTCCTTAACATCGAATGATCGGTCTGTTAACCAAATTGCAAAGCTTCTGTTAGACAATGTGGTTGGACGTATTGTGGGATGAGAAAGAGACCAGCAAATAAATCTTCAGACTGAGTACAGAAAGCTTTTGAAATTAATTATTGTACTCATCTGAACAAGTCTAGTACTTTTGGAAGACAGTGGACATAGGTATTTCTGCTTTCCCCCATCTTATACCTGGAGCTATCTGGGCTTTGCAAGGGTTGTGGGCTCCATGAGAACAAAACTTCAGAGCATGTCTTTGGCCACCCATGGAAAACTGTTACAGCTGCAGAAATAACCAAATCCTATAAGCCTAGGTGTGGCTAAAGTTGATATGCTATGCCAGGATATATTACACCAGAAAATTACATAGTCATTGACTTCTCAGCATGGCATGAGGAATGCCCTCCACTGTGAAATCACAGATTGTTCCAGAAGACAAAAATGGGCAAGGAAATTCTGTAGTTGAATCTATAGCGAGAACAATGGAATTTAAATCTATTAATATTTCATTTTCATATGTGGGCCCATAGGTAGACCTTTCTGGAAACAAAAGATGATAGAAGACCAGGATTTCCAGGAGGGTAGTCAAAGAAACAATGATTGGTATTGAGGTAGCATGCTCATAAAACTCTCCTAATGGCACGCAAATTTCCTCCCCACAGAGAACAATATTATTCCTTAATAGTTAATCCTTAATGGCTAAATCCAATAGACAAAAGAGCAAAAAGCAGAGGATTGGGGGCAATTTATTAAGGCTGAAGGAACACTGACACCTATAATGTTTCCTTCCTAGTGGGGTCCTAGATGTTCATATCCTCACTTCCTCCGCCCTTGGGAATGCGATGTGAATGGAAGAGTTTGGAAAGACCGAATATAAAGTTGTTCCTTTTCGCTTCCCCTGGCAAGTTACACACTTGTTCGGCTCCAAGTGCAAGGAGGGCATCTCCTGGCCTCCACTGTGTGGGGCTGAGCGGGTAACCCTGGGATTCAGTACTTAGACTAATTTATACTTCCAGACAGTGGTATGCTGTTAAATGTTTACCAACCAGATCTCCAGGAGGAAAAAAGTCCCTGCTCTATGTCATTAGCTAATTTCCATAGCATACATACTTCCTCCACAGCTCATTTTAAGCTGCCAACAAGACGTCACTGAACATGGAGCTGGGAAGGTGTGTGAACAAGGGGCTCTCGCAGCCCCTGTGAGTTCACTCTAGAAGCCACCGCACTGAAGTCTCATTCTTTAAGCTGCCTTGTATCAGTAACTGAGGTGGTATTTTAGCTTCAAACTGCTTATGCTGAATTTCTCCATTGGTTTAAAGCCCGGGCTGGCAAGAGCAGTGCTAATTATTTGTCCCCCTTAAACAGTAAAGTATACGCAGGTCTAATACAGGGACCATTTCTAATGTACCCTTACAGCTCTGGGAGTAATAGAGTAACTGAACCCTATGAAACACTTAGCAAATGAAAATGAAGGAATACACTTGATTTGAAGACGGTACAGAGATATTTCCATATATATAAAATAGCCTGATGTGCAACCTTTATTCAAGTAATAATATAGGCTCTTATGCTAAAAAAAAAAAAAAATCATTTGGCTACTACCAAGGTAAATGTAGACCGTTCGCATTCTAAAGCCCTGGGGAATAAAAATATTAAGTTCCTTTATTATTAACCTCAAATATTTCTACTGAAAGTGTTTGGTTGTGTTTTCTTCACAAACATATGGTAAACTCATAGTAAATGTTGACTCGATGAAATAAATCCCCAAAGAGATTAATATTGGAACATCAAGTGCAAAAATATCGCGTATGTATGATATAAGTCAACAACTGAGTGACTGTTTAAATTGATTCTATTTGTTTATATTAGACACAAAAATTACATAAGTGGCTACTTTTGAAAATGGTAAAAAGCTGCTTTGGCAAGGTGTATATAAATGTCAACCTAAGTATGTCCCTTTTAGAGCTTATTTGTAGTCACAGTTAATGACTGAATGTTAGATGTTGACTTCTGTACTCAAGATTATTTCCCCCCTATTCTGGTATGTTTGACACATACTTAAACTTTTTTTTTTTTTTTGCAGAATCATTACTACCATTAGAACGTCTTTCTACTTCCTTTGGAGCTCAATGTCATGAGAGATTCCGGAAAAAAAAAAAACCCACAATTTTTTTCCACATAATTGTTACCACCCTTCAGCTTTACATCCATTAAGAGGCTATAAGAAGTGAACAGACAATTGAGCCAAAGACAAGCAAACACATAACTTTAAATTAGTTACACGATTAAGTTTCCTCAGTTGACTTCTCCTTCCATGATGTAGTGTAACAGCAGATTTCCAGTCAGCAAAAATTAAAGTGCAATAAAACTGTAATGATGTGGTGAATAGAGTCCAAGAGATTCGTTCGTGCAGAAGTCGGTAATGATACTGTAAGGATAACAACACAAACTGGACAAGTCTCCGTAGTTAGCGGAGTTGGGATGCTGTGGGTCTGCATGTGCAGTCAAAATCGAAGACGTCCCGGCTAAAAATTGGCACCCTCCCCCCCGTGGCAGCTGTCCACTCTGTCTTAAATGTAGACGTGGGCAGAGGCTGGAGTTCAAGACTTGTTGGGGCTTCCTGGATGGCGACAGAATTTGGGAATCTTCTGAATAGCTGGCACTTTGTCATCCCCCATCCACAGAGTTGGGAAGGATGAATACCAAGACCATGAGGACTTCCCTCAACTTGCCTGGCTCCCCCAGTGAGGGTCTTGTTCTTCGTTCCATCTCCAGCCTCCTCCTCATTTGATCACCTTCATTTAGATATATGGATTGGGCTGAGGATGAGAACCAACCTTCAATCACTACCACCCAAATTTGCATTATCATGGGGCATGTAATTGCATGGTTTTATTGCATTATGTTTGATTCTAGGGTATTGTAATGGGTAATCCCACAGACCATTTCCCTGGGTTTTCAGATTATAAATTAAATTAAGAAATGTTAGGGGGAAAAATGAAGCATTAAATTGGATCCTCAAGTATTACTAAACTACTACTTCTACGCTCCTTCCTCTCATTTTTTTTTTTTGCTTATTTATGTGAAAGTTTCTATATATGTCCACCTCCATCCATACTTTCCTTTATACACTAAACTATTACGTACCATAAAAATCTTTTTTAAAAAGTTCAAATCCTGAACTCAAGAAAAGACATCCATTGGAAAGTCCTGTCAACACAATAAATTTCTAACCCTCTGATTATGTGCACAATTCAATTTTATGGACTTAATGTCGGTAAGCCAACATATACAATCACTAGTAGAAACTGAGCACTTATGTGTATCACATTATTCAGCACTCATCACGGCCACAGGCCAGAGTTAACATGAGCAATAAATGAACAAGTTATGGGGAAAGGCTGGCGGACTGCATATTAATGAAAAATAAGGGAAAATGTGAACAATGAGAAGCACATCTCTTTTGCTTTATCAAGTTGCTGAAATTTTTCTGTCCTTCTACTAGCTTTTTGTCTATGCTCAGGCTCCACGGATGGCTCAATATATCTTAGTATGTTTTTCATGACATTTTTTTTTTTTCTGGCTGTGGATTTTCAATGCCCTCATGGCTCATGAAGGAAATGCAAAAGTTCATGAAGACAGGCATATTGCTTCTAAATATAAATATTGCTCAACCTTATCATTAAAATATCATCTTTCGTTGAGCAAAAAGCAAAAGTGAACAATTTTACAATATGGTAGAGCATGTAACTTAAATGGGCTATTTGATTGAGGTAGTTTGGTGGACAATGTTTTATTTTTATTTTTTTAAAGATTTTATTTATTTATTTGTCAGAGAGAGAGAGAGAGTGAGTGGCAGGCAGAGGGAGAAGCAGGCTCCTAGCTGAGCAAGGAGCCGGATGCAGGACTCGATCCCAGGGCCCTGGGATCATGGCCTGAGCCGAAGGCAGATGCTTAACTGAGCCACCCAGGTGTCCCAGTGGACAGTGTTTAGAGGAGAATATAAAGAGGCTGCTTGGTCTCAGTACAAACAGCTTACACACAGGCTTCTCCATGCATTTGTTACCTGCCTGCGGCACCATGAAAATCTTTGTGTGGGAGCATTTGGCAGACTAGTTCTTGTGGGTAATTTTAAACTAATCAAAATGAAAAATAAACATACCATTTGGCCCTCAACTCTCTATCTAAGATTCACATTATCTGTATGTATTTCTATGCATGTAGTCTTGCTCACATTCACTAAAGTACTGTTTGTAGTATTGGTACATTTGTGGCAACAGAGATATACTCTCATCATGGATATAAGAACGCTGATCTAAATATCATTTGTTAAAACACTGCATAAAAGACAAGAAAGAACAAAAACCAATTCTCACAAACTAACACAAAATGAAACAAAAACACAAAACAAAATAAAATGGTCACCAATAGGGAACTGGAGTATACACAGTGCAGCTCTTTAAAAAACTAATGTAGAGGGGCGCCTGGGTGGCACAGCAGTTAAGCGTCTGCCTTCGGCTCAGGGCGTGATCCCAGCGTTATGGGATCGAGTCCCACGTCAGGCTCCTCCGCTATGAGCCTGCTTCTTCCTCTCCCACTACCCCTGCTTGTGTTCCCTCTCTCGCTGGCTGTCTCTATCTCTGTCCAATAAATAAATAAAATCTTAAAAAAAAAAAAAAAAAAAACTAACGTAGAAAGGTTTGCATGTGCCGATATGCCTGACATGGAAAGACTAAGAACCTATATTTTTAAGCGAGAACAAAAATATGGAACACTGCATACAGTGACATCGCGGTTCTTCTGAAAAGCCCTTAGGAATATTCCAAGTTGGAGACTACCATATCCTTCTTCCATAGATCTAACGCAGTGAGCTTTTCCTCTAGCCTGCAGACAGATTAACCTTCTGACTGAACACCAGATGATGTAATTGGCTTGCACTTAAAGTCCATGCTTTATTTATTTATTTATTAAATATTTATTTATTTAAATATAAATAAATTTATATATACATATGCACATAGACACATGTATATGTATCTATATATGAGAATAATAATGCAAATATGTACCTTTATAAATACTAGAATCACACTCAATTCAAACGGATTCTTATACAATGTTGGGGGGAGTAGGGGTCACTGAGACTTGATTCTTGTCACTAGACAAGAATATAGATGTCCCCATTCTTGAACCCGTGGACAATGAACAGACTGCATAGTTAAACCTGCCTCCTAATATCCTTTGTTCTGCTAAATCTGCACACCTAGTTAAATTCCATAAGTTGAAAAAATTATGTTGGAAATAATACTCTGCAGATAATACATGTTTTAAAGAAAGAAGGGGGTGTGTATGTGTAAGTGTGTGTATGCAGAAGGTTTTCTAGAAGAATAAACAATACCTGTGAGACAGTAGGACTTATCACGTTCTCAGATTTTGAAATGTAAAGAAAACCAAAATCAATTTGGTCATTTAATGTCACTGGCATTGATGTTCTCTCTACAGCCCCTCTGGACAGCTGTGACATGTTAGACTTGTCATACTTAGGTGCTACTCATAGTTGCCTAATTGCTCAGGCAGTTGCCAATTTCATGTCACTTTATCCTTGAGGTCACAGCCAGAGTGACCTTTCTGAAGTGGGTATTCCTTGGCTTAAACCTCTTCAGGGGCCCCTCCCCCAAGGTCTAGATAAAACCTAAACTCCTAAATAAGACTGTGAATTGTCGCCTAAGAAATTCTCTTTTGTTTCCCAGCAAAAGAATACCTAAGTAAAAGAACGTTAGCAGGGCACAGGGCCACCCTCTGCCAAAAGTCTACATTTCCTAGGCTCTTGTGTAACTAGTAGACGGGATGGACAATGTAGGCTTAGCTGATGGAAGGTAAAGTGTATAACTTCCAGGAAACATCCTTAAGGGAGGAGATTTTGATTTTGCTCTCCTGTCTGCTCCCTGGAATGTTGACGTGATGGCTGGAGTGGCCATCTTGGATCACAGCATAGCAGGTGCGCTGGACTACCCACTTTTTATGAGAGAAAAGTAGACTTCCAATTCATTTAAACTCTTGCTATTTTGATAATTAATCCCTCAGAATTAATCCTAATTTGAATGAATACAAAACATGTTATGTGATCTGGTCCCTCTACCTATCCTTTTTTATTTTATTTTATTTTTTTTTAAAGATTTTATTTATTTATTTGACAGAGATAGAGACAGCCAGCGAGAGAGGGAACACAAGCAGGAGGAGTGGGAGAGGAAGAAGCAGGCTCATAGCAGAGGAGCCTGATGTGGGGCTCGATCCCACAACGCCAGGATCACGCCCCGAGCCGAAGGCAGACGCCCAACCGCTGTGCCACCCAGGCGCCCCTCTACCTATCCTTTTAACTTCATCTTTTACTACTCCTGCAATTGGCTCTACAAGGCAGCTACGTCTAATTGGCACTTCCCAGAGCATGCCATACTATTCCTTACTTTTATGTGTTAGTATAAGATGGCTCATCTGTCTGAAATATTCTGCTCCTACCTCTACTCCTTTGCATGGAAAACTGGACAACGGACTTATCAGAAGACCAAAATAGTCTTTTTATCGCCCCCCCCCGCCCCAGTACCTAACACATTGTTTGACACGTGTTCAGAAAAGTTCAGAAAAATTTTAGAGCTGAAAAAGATCTCTTTAACCTTCTCTTACCCCCACGGGCCCAAGAGGGGAAAAACAGAGAGAAAGGATTTAGAAAGAATGCAATGCAGAGAAAAAGTAAACCTCACATGTAAATATCTTCAGAAAGAGACAGAGAATATACTGCATCCACTAAAAAAGAATATTGTCCTGTGAAAATATGCAATAAAAAATAAGAAAGAGCTCCCACATATTTAATATTTTATTACCCTATTTAAAACTCCAGTAAAAAGGACAGAAGGTAAAGCCCCAGAAAGCAGGACAAAATGACTGAAATGGAAAATAGGAAAGAAAAAGATAAAAAATATTGGTACGATCAACCTGAAACACCCTATAATCCATTTCTAGGAAGGTGGATTTCAGAAAGAGAGAAGAAAGGGATGAGGAGAATTACCAGAAACATTATACATGAACACATCTCAAAAAAGTAACTGATGTTCAGTATGTCCTTACTGAAGTATACATGTATTCATTCTTCAGCTCACAAGTACCAGTCATTATTACAGACCACATACTACCTGGGAGAACATATGTCAGCTGCTGGAGAGCAAAACATGAGAAAGATAATGTTTTTGCTCTCCATGACCTTATTCTATAGAAGAAAACAGGCATATAAAGTGGTAATCGCAATACAACGACAGTAAGAACAACAATAAAAATCTGTGAGAGCTCTGCAGGGGTATAGGAGGGATACCTAACCCATCCCAGACTCAGTTTGAAATTTCATAGAGTAACACTTCCATGTGACAATTTATGGGTTAACACTACAGTTTTTTACTTTTGATTTTCTTTTAAATCGTTCCCATAAAATGCATTTCGGTGTTGGATTTAAGGCTAAAGAAACCTGGGTAATCTATGTATTCCGAAAGCCACTCTGGGCAAAACCAAATAACCCCATTGCTTTTTTATTTTCATGCAGTATAACATATGTATATAGACAAGCATAAAAATCCTAACGAAAGCTCAGTGAATTGTTTCCAAGGTGAACAAACCCATGTGATCCACAGGGAGACCAAGATTTAATACTGCCAGCACCCTGAGAGATGCCTACGGGTCCCTTCCAGTCACTTTCTTCTCCCAAGAGAAACCATCCTCATGACTCCTAACAACAGAGATTAGTTCTATCCTTGAACTTAATAAAAGTGAAATCATATCTCACATGCACTCTGTGTCTTGCTTCTTCGGCTGAATATTAAGCGATGAGATACGTCTATACTGTTGGGTATGCAGTTTCATTTTAAATAAACTTTTTTTAAGGAACATTTTTAGATTGACTGAATTTTTATAACAATAGTACAAAGAGCTGCCATATAAGCTCACACTCAATTTTCCCTATAATTAGAATCTCATATTCATATGGTACATTTGTCAAAATTAATGAACCGATATTGATACATAATTGTTAACTAAAGCTTACATTGTACTGAGATTTCTTCAGTTGTCCCTTCATGTCCTTGTTCTGTCCCAGGGTCCCATTTAAGATCCATTATATATAATCATCATGTCTCCTTAGGCTCTCTTGGTTGTTAGTTTCTCAGACTTTCCTTTGTTTTTCATGACCTTGCCAGTTTTGAGGATTATTGGTCAGGCATTTTGTGAAAGGTCACTTGACTGGAATTTGCCTGATGTTTTTCTCGTGGTCAGATGAAGAAGATGTATTTTTGGGAAGAAGACCACTTGGTAGGGGCGCCTGGGTGGCACGGTTGTTAAGCATCTGCCTTCGGCTCAGGGCATGATCCCGGTGTTCTGGGATCGAGCCCCGCATTGGGCTTCTCCGCTGGGAGCCTGCTTCTTCCTCTCCCACTCCCCCTGCTTGTGTTCCCTCTCTCATTGACTGTCTCTTTCTGTCAAATAAATAAATAAAATCTTTAAAAAATAAAATAAAATAAAATAAGAAGACCACTTGGTAAAGTGCCGTTCTCATCACATGACATTGAGGGTATGTTCATCAGTACTGACTTATCACCTTGATGTCGAGCTAAAGCACTTGGCTTCAAAGGTAGTGCTTACAAGGTTTTTCCACTATAAAGTTACCCCCCCCCCTTGTTTTTCCTCTTCCTTTCATACCATACTCTTCGGAAGCAAGTAATATATACTAGAAAATAACAAGTTTATATGATTCCAAAGTACAAGTCTTAACTACTGTAATATAGAAACTTACATGAAAGTGACATTTACAGTGGATCCAATTTATGATATCCACAAAGAGTATCAGCCCAGCAAACACTGACATGATTGTAAATAGTTTTCCCCCCCACAAGATCATTTAAATTGACTGTCAAGTAACTTGATCTTTTTATTAATGTGCATCTCTGGAAAGAGTCTTAGACTGATTCTAAAGAAGTCAAGTGAAAAACTAGAAAGTACTGTCTAAAAATCATTTGAAAATCTGGGTTAGCCAAATTTTGGATGATTTATTCACTTTTCTTTCTCTTTGCATGTGTAGGCTTAGTTACAGAGTTTCTAAAGAAAATTTCCAAAGATATACACCACACACTATTAAGGGTTGATATTGCAAATACAGTAGAGTGCTGAGGGGATTTATTCACAGAAGATAAAAATAGATCACATAATTTACTAAGAAGTACCTTATTAAGAATATAATCTATAATAAGTTATCACCATCATTTTTACCTCATAAGACAAAATTTGTAAGTCTAGTGAGAAATATGTCTAAATAATGTCTTAACTATTTCCTTAGTTTAATATATAAAATATATTATTAATCTAAACTATCTACTGAATGACCATAGGCTGTAGTATATTACTAATATATTAGTATATTAGTAAAATACATTAGTAATCTAAACTATCTATCGAATGACCATAGGCTGTAGTTACAACTGTTCACGTTATTCTTTTTTTTTTCCCCTAAGATTTTATTTCTTTATTTGAGAGGGAGCATGAGCTGGTGGGGGAGGGGCAGATGGAGAGGGAGAAACAGACTCCCCACTGTGCAGGGAGCCTCTGTGGGGCTGGATCCCAGGACCCTGAGATCATGACCTGAGCTAAAGGCAGACATTTAACTGACTAAGCCACCCAGGTGCCCCTGTTCACGTTATTTTTAAACCAAGTCTCCATCCTCCTTATTGAGTAAGTTGCAAAATAAGGTACTGGCTCATAGTCAGTAGTAACAGAAATGACAATGATCTTCAGAACCAATTCTGTACCTTTATCTATCCTTGAGGCAAAAGGACCTTGATCTTCATGCTAACTTTGAATCACATGGGCTGCTCTGAGTCATACCCCACAAATAGGAATGATCAGTGTAAATTAGCAAGAAATATACTGCAATCTTCCTAGAAAAACACATACTACTGAAATTCCATTATTAAAACTAATAATCACACTGAACTTCAAAAGAGTAGGAGAGAACTATACTGAGATAGAGCTAAAATGTTCCCCAGATAGTTTATTTTCTATGTGACTCAAAATAGATCTTTTTATCCATCCCAGGGGTGTGCTGAAGGCAGTTTATTAATGGCTTATAAGAGCCATTTGTTGAATTTTCTGGAATTTACGAGCCTATTTGTTAAGGTCATTATAAAGAATTAAATGATATAAACTAACAATATAATCATATTAAAAACAAAGGTCGTGAATATTCAAACCTCATCACTTCCTAACATTTTAGTATTACACATGTTCCTGAACTCTTTCACGTCTACTGTGTACGCAAGAAATTCTACGCACAGCATGCTATCGTGCCTCATTTCCCAATTCCACACTCAGGTACATCAAGCTGGTAGCTTGAAATAAGCCATGGGGGCAGTATTTACACCATGAAAATAAGAAAACGGGACAAACCTGGCCTCTACCTGCCCATCTCAGAGAGCTGGTTGCTAACATTTACCAGCACACTGCTGACCAACCCATGCCTAACCCTCCCCCTTGCCAATTTTCTCGCCCCCCCCCCCCCAAAAGAACTCTCNNNNTTAGCATTGGTTCTCTTTAAAGACACTCATTTTCGGGAAACTTCCAGCTGTGAATATATAACACTGATTCACTTAAAGATAATAAAGATTTAAATTCTTTTGAAAGAGAATTTCAATAAAAAAACTAGAAAAATAGAAAAGCAATGTGATTCCAAGCAAGCAACCCTCTTGCAGGGAGAAAGTTCCCAGGTGAGTTCAACAAACTCTGAAACTTATATGTGACTTTAATAAGTTCTGAATGTAGGAGAAGGCGATAGAGCCTATTGGTGATAGAAATGAGTTTCATCTTGATATCACCATTCACACCAGGAACATACTTAATATCGCTAAGACTTGAGTCATTGTTTAATTAAAAAAAGAAAAGTAATACCCAATGTTGGAGAATTGTTTCGGAGAGTAAAATGAGATAATAAATGTGAAGTTACCACAGATACTCCATAAACATGAGCTGTTTCTATGGTGTATACACTTAGGCTCAGCAATGGATCACCACTGTGACCAAAGCAAGCTCAGATTCATAAATGGCCAATGCAGACTGTACGGACGAGCCGTTTCTAAATCCCGCTTGTATATATACATTGAATATTAGCATACCAAAGCTCAGAGAAGAACAACATATAAGAAACCTGATTAAATATATTTAGCAGTGTTCCTAAAATTTCTATTTTTTTTTTTTTAAGATTTTATTTATTTATTCGACAGAGATAGAGACAGCCAGAGAGAGAGGGAACACAAGCAGGGGGAGTGGGAGAGGAAGAAGCAGGCTCCCAGCGGAGGAGCCTAATGTGGGGCTCGATCCCAGAATGTCGGGATCACGCCCTGAGCTGAAGGCAGACGCTTAACCGCTGCGCCACCCAGGCGCCCCCCTAAAATTTCTCATATTTTACCCAATCTTCCCATTTCAGTGACTTGCAAGCCATTTCTCTCCAAAAGGCTGTATCTAATAATGTAATAAGTCCTCTCACTTATACCTCTGTAGGACAGCTAAATATGCATTTACTGCTGTTTCATTTCTCTGGTAGCCTCTAAATCAGAATTTCAATACCGCTCCCCAACAAACAGAAGCATATAATCTGGTAACTTCCTCCTATTACCCGTAAATGCTCATTTTTTGTGAAGTACTTGAGGAAATAACGTTAAAATGAAGTATGACATTCAGATAATTTTACAAAGGCCTATTCTAGACTATACAGAATTTAAAAGGATTATGTAAGCTTTTAAAGAAGGTTCAGAGGTCATCCAAAAGCAATTACAGGTTTTTTAAAATTGTACTTATGAGACTGGAATTATTAGAGACTGGAGTTATTAAAGAAACAAGTTGAAGGGTTGATATTATAACAGACTTCAATAAGACTTAGCCGTCAAAGGAATTGGTCAAACGCAATCTATCAAGCCTCAGACCAAAAAATAAAAAAATAAAAAGCTTACATTTTGGTATGTGATTAATTATACCAACGTAAATTACATGAAGAAAATTTTCTTGGCAAACACTGATATTTATCACCCAAATATAAAGTGACTCAGTTTCTAAAAATTCCTTTCTGGGGGGGAATCTCTTCGAAACCTAAGAAGATTTTTATGTTTCTGGAATGTTTTATTGTCATCTACTTAAAAGCAAGAGGGAAGACTGGAAAACAGCACAAAACTTCTTTTCTGTTCTACAAATACATGGTTAAAGCCAAGACTCGTCCCAGACAACAACTGAACACTTGTGCGGCAAAGCTTGTCAATGTCGTCAATATTTTTTCTAAAATATCTCATCCTATGCCTTTTCTGTCTTAATCCTACTCTAATTTTTTACTGTAAATTTCTCCTGAGATTCCTGTGAATTACTTATAATTTCCTTGATTTCAGAAAACATTTCATACAAGTTTGATTACTGTTACTGTCATTCTAAATTCAATGTCTGGCATTGAACGTCTCCTATATGGCAGCCTCAGGGATCTGCAACCCAGTCCTCTGCCTAAGAGAACGCTGCCTGTTCTTACCACACATTCAATCTCTGCTCCCCATATCCCTGCAAACGAAAGCAGGGAAAACACAACAAAACGTAATGCCCGCTTCTGATATCTACAATTGCAGTGTCATGTTTCTTTTGGTCTTCCCATTGTTATTTCACTTTTCTCTTACTTACATTTTTTTTTCTAAAGATTTTATTCATTCATTTATTTGAGAGAGAGAGAGAGTGAATGAGAGTGAGCACAAGCCAGGAGAGGGGCAGAGGGAGAAGCAGACTCCCCCTGAGCCGGGAGCCCAATGCGGGTCTTGATCCCAGGACCCTGGGATCATGACCTGAGCCAAAGGCAGACACTTATCCGACTGAGCCACAGGCAGACACTTATCCGACTGAGCCACCCAGGCATGCCTCCCTTGTTTACATTTTAATAAGCCATCTCAATTCCCATCTTTAATATTGCTAGACATGCATTTATTGCAATTTTGTTCCTTTGCTAACCCCAAACCGGGATCTCAGTAGCTTCCTGGCCACTGACACAGCCTCTGGCCAGTGCTGTACCCACTCTGTCCCATTGTGGTCAGGCTAACATATCATTGCCAAGTTTCTCTTCCAGAAGCAGAGCTCTTACCATATCATCAACCAACTCTGAAACATTCTGTTCTCCGTAATGACTGCTAAGAAGAACCCATGCATTTCATCCTCCGCCTACCATCCCAGGGTAGGTTCTCACTCTTCTACTACACTCACCCTAAGCATCAGACAGGTGGCGGAGCCTTCCTGACTTAGGACTTTGCTAATGATGCTCCCTGTATCTGGAACGTCCTCCTCTCACCAGCTGAAAATTCTACACATTCCCCAAGGCTATGCATTCATTCTTTGATTCATTTAAGAGACGGACACGTTGATGAATAAGATGGCTATTTTTTCTGTCCTTACGAAGTTCCAGTACAGAAACAACAGAAAATAAACAAAAAATCTTATGAATAATTGGCTGCAATTGTGATAGGTGTTATGATAGAAGAGTTAGTAATAACATCTTTCAATAATGTGACTGAATTTTTTTTTTTGCCACTCTCTTGATCTACCCTGCACAACCGCAAACGGATAGCGCTCGTTTTTTCTTCCTATTGCTAAACCCCACGTCGTTTCTACATGTCAATAACACCTCAGTAGTATTTCTGTAATATGCATCACTCTCTGGTTTGTATAACATTTATTTGCAATCTCAACTAATCTTCCTATTTGGAGGAATGGAACTCCTGAACACCTCTCCCACTTCGATGACCAGTTTAAATCAATCATGGTCCCCGCACCATGATTTCCTCTGTCTTAGGGAAGATAACCACAAGATTACATGGTATGTTTTTTTTTCTTCTTCTGGTCATTGGTATTGAAGATGTAATGTCTGGAAATACTGTAGATAATTAGTCATCAGAGTGAGCATAATACCAAAACCAAGGATGACACAGTGGAACAATAAAAGAACTTCAGCTCTTGATGATACCTTTGGGCCACTGATTTCATCCATCCTGCGGTACCCACAGACATACCTATCCCCAAACCCCTTATTAAGTTGACTTGAGAATGTTCCTTTCTGCTTAAGCCAGTTATTTGCTGCAAATACTGACATATTACATTACCAAATCTCAAACACTCTGAGGATGGGGTGTATGTCTTTTTCTCTTCATTATTTCCATAGTATCTATCATGATTTTTGCTCATAGTAGCTGGTCAAAAATTGTAGTTGGGACCATTAAAGTTTCATTTTAACTAAAATATTTTTCATTCACATTTTCTCTGTCTCCTCTCTTCCTCCTCCCTCCCTCTTCCTCACTGTGTGTGTGTGTGTGTGTGTGTGTGTGTGTGTGTGTTTCCAGGTTTTTAAACAAGGTCCATTAAAATGCGCTTCCTATGACACTGTAACACACAGGCTGATACTTATGATGATATAAAAAGACAAAGAGAAAAGTATTCAATCTCATGAATCTTTCATTTAGTAAAAAAGGATTCACATCTTGTCTACGTAGTAAGGCCATAAACACAGCCAAGTAATCTACAATTTTAAAGAGAAGAGAAAAGGTACAGCTGTCAGAAAAGTGGAAAATATCGAACACCCTCCAGAAATGACAAGACGTACAAATGTTGGGGGCACCTAGTCGGAAAAGAGCCACAGGAATAAATATTTTATTTCTGTCAACAGCTAGCTTTACATGAATCGGTTGTTGAGATGAATCTTTTAACTGTAAATGAAAGTCAGGTAAGAAGGCTTTCTATCAAAGGTCTCATTTCAAGTTATTTAAATTCCCGTATGGTTTATGAACTCTCAATACAAACCAACTGAAGTCTATAAACCAGCAATGTTATTTCACTGTTTGAAATACCCTCAATGACAATATTCTATGTGAGAAAACAGGCACCATCCATTACTCAAAGAAAGGGACTGGAATGCCTTTCCAAATGCCAGGTCAAATGAAGAATATGACTCTGAATCATAAAAAATGAGATAGGCCTGGCCCTCAGCTCAGAAGTTTATGAAATATTTTGACCCAAGAGGCAACACTAAATGAAAATATAAATGTGATTCAATTTTCTGTGGACTTACGTGTAAATGCAATGGCTTGCTGTCAGCATCGTGGGAAGCCCTGTTCTCTCTCCCTGTTGGCATCAACCTGTGCCATCCATCTGCCCTATACGTCTTTAACTCCCATCGCACACTTTTATTAAGAATATGAACAAAACTAAACAGTATTTGTTATAATATTGGAGCTTGACATTTTCCAAGCTCTTTGCACTCAGCATACTTGGGCATTTCCTTTGGCCTACTTCCCACAGCAGCCCTGTTAACACACATCAGAGCTTCTCGGAGGACCCATGTTCTATGTGTCGGAGTCAAATACAAATAATAGCCAGCAGTTACTGAATGCTTGCTGTATGCCTGGACTTAAACGCAGCACGTTAAGTACATTAGAGCAGTGGATGCTCACTCTGTGAGTTATCATTCCTACTCCCCAGAAGTGGAAACTAGAGATGAGAGAAGCTAAGTGGTTGGCCCAAGTACTCACACGGCTGGTACGAGAATGTACAGATTTGGAACCCAGCTCTCTGAGTTTTTCCAGAGTTTCTATGGCTTCCATGAAATGCTTTACTCCCATGGCTACTTCCCCAGCACCCATTTCATCCCAGTTTACCGAAGGCGCACCTGGGAGAGATCACCAGCTGAGCTCACCGTGAAGGTCCACTGGTCCAACTGACATTTTCAGGACATACCGTACAATAGTCATCAGGTTCTTGATATGAATTTTTAAAATAAATTTTAATAATTTTAAGGAAGAAAAAAGATAAACTACTATAGGTATATTTTACCATTCACTTTACTAAGGATTTGTAGTGTTTTGATCAAAACAAAAGAATGAGTAATTTTTTTAACTGTATTTCCATTTTCCAGCACGGTCTGGACATAGTTGCCTGAATGTAACCTGGACATACCACAATCACAAGGGGTGACTTTTGATGGCCAGTTCACACTCTCAGGACAGGCACACAGAGAAGAGAAACTGTGAATGGGCTGGGGACTGGGCAGGGTCTCTTTAAATGCCTTAAATTTATTACTAATAACCTAAGGAAGCCAAAAGAGAAATTTTCACACTCAATATATGATAACTTAAGTTTTTTTCTTGTTTATTATTTTTTTACCTATATATTTCTTCTTGCTTTCAAACATTTCATTATCACCAACATGACATTTGAATTCTTATTCCATTAAAACAAAATAAAGGACCATATAACTACATCAAATGCTTTAAGAGTGTATGTATCTTTGAAATCAACTCAACTCTAATGACACTAACTCAAGAAGTTCTCCATTTATTCATGTTGCAAATATTTATGATTAGTCACCCACTACAGGCTGAAAGACTCTGCCAGGTATTGAGAAATCAAGAATGGAGACCTGGTTAGGGACCTCAAGTATCTTGCAGAAACAGATGGTAAGACATGAATCACAAAGCAATATAGTACAGAGGCGAAGGTGTAATGTGGCAGCCGTGTATAGAAGAGGAAAAGTTTAGTGTGTCTGGGGAGCGGAGAGAGGAGGGTGTGACAAGAACAGATAATGCGTGCTGAGCATCAGAGGACGAGTAGGCAGTTATTTGGCGTTCTTGTCAGGGGCTCACATTCTGGACGGAGAGACGGATATTCAAAGACAGACACATGACAGAGCTCAGCATGCCTGTGAAGTAGCAACAGCTCGGTGTGGACACAGCATAGAGATGCTGAGGGCAGGCGATGAGCCTAGACAGGTGGATAACTAAGGGTTCATAGGTAACCCAAGGGAGCTTATATTTTTTCTATAGACTGGTGATTTTCAAGCTGCTGTTCTGCTCTGCAGACACACTGAGGTACCTTGGGTCACCCAGCAAGCCATGATGGTAAGGAGCTTTCTGAGATCTCTTATGTTCCCAGCCCCCCACATTAAATGTCAATCGAATCAGCTCCATGCAGTTGAGCTAGTACATAAAATATCATTTGAAAGAGGAGTCTGCCCAGTAAAAATGGGCTTGAAAATTGCTGTTATGAGAAATAAGCCGAAGTTGAAGAACTGTTAACAGGGAAATGAGAAGTTCAGATTTGCAGGTAAAAATATCCAAAGGACCAGGTGGTGGCAGACAGGGCCAAGGCTGATGATAAAGAATGCTGTCCCCATCGCCCAGGTGAGAAATGGCAACAGTGTGAAGGCACAAAGGAACAAAGGAAGGGATAAACAGTGGAGATGTTTGGGAGGTAGGACAGGGAGCACTTGGTGGTTGATGAGATGTGAAGGGTAAGGAAGAAAGGAAGGTTTCAGAGGGCACCGACAGTTCTGGATGGAGTGTAAGGATGGGGAATACATGGCATACCTAGTAAGGGAAGAATGGACATGGCTGGGGACAGGAAGGGTGGAAAACCACATGGGCTCAGGATTCACATACTGAGTTTGAGGCTCTAGGGACAACCAGAAAAATGTAATCAACAGGCAAAGGACGTCATCCTTACAGCTTCAGGTTAATGCTCTACTCAGTTTGGAGATGAAGAGTGAAGCTAGCTATGGATGACTTGTTCCCAGCATGTTTCTTAGAGACAGCAGTGACGTTTTCTTATAATTGTTCCTTTGAAGGAATGAAGGTCAACAAGAAGAGAAGAAAGCCTGAGGTGTCCCTACCGAGGAAGGGCAAACAGATGGCCATCTAGAGGCGTGGATAGTGTTCTATTTCCTCTCTATGAGCATGGAGAGCGTGCTTATGGGAGGGACTGCTGCTTAAGGACCCTTCCAGACTTCCTGCAGACTGTGTGAAACCGTGACAATGCAATTCTTCAACTGCATGATAATTATTGGTTTTGTCTGTCTCAGCCATTAATCTGTTAGCTCCTCCAGACCCGGTACTGTGATTTTTAATGGTTGACTCCCCAGCTGTGTGTTACACATTACCTGGCACATAGTTGTCAGTAAACATTTGTGGGATGAATATATCAAGAAAGAGTTTGGTTTTTTTTTTTGTTTTTTTTTTGCATGTAGAGAAGACAGGTCATAATTTGCTCAGTCTCATCATCATTTTAAACTGGGTGCGAGTTTTGTTTAACTCCTTGCCCGTAGCGCTTGTCTGGTTTGCTTGTTTGTTGCGAAGTTCCCGCTCCTTTTCCACCTCCACCCCTCCTGACTCGGCTCCCCTACCTTATAAGGGCGTCTTTCTAAAAATTTTAGGCAATGGCTACTTCTCTCACTCACTGCCTCCAGGTTCTGCAGGAAGTCAGCCAAGTCACTGATGGCCAATTCGCCGAATGGCAAAGCGAAACCTGCCAAAGCAATAAGCGAACTCAACCTGCAGGGTGAACGCCTCTCCGTGCCTCTGTGGGTGAGATGCTCAGACACAGGAGCAGAGACCAGCTGGGGCTGGGCTTGCTTCTGTTTTGTCTTGACTTTTTTTTTTTTTTTTTTTTTGAGAGTAGTAAGGTCATTTGACTGTACTATCTGTCTACTTTTTACTAAGATGAAAGAGTTGGCCCAAAGTTATCCTGTGAAAAAAGGAACAGGAAAATACATGCTCTACCTCTGGCCCCTATGTAATGCTGCATTCACAGGCACATGCAACCATTCTAAATGTAATTCCAGTTCTCTATCCGTGTATGAATGGTTAGTGTATAAGACACAATCTGTCCTAAGAATATACTTTCCTAAGAATCAATTGTGATTGATTGCACAGACCGTGAATTACAAGGTCTTGGTGCAGCATGAGAAGGACTATCGTCATGAAACCTGTGTGGGTGCCTGTCTCGTGCTTTCTGTCCCTATGGCATTGGGTATGTTAACGCCATCCATGTACAAATCCTTGTAGTTTCTATATGTCACAAATTTTAATTCAGTGGCGTTGATTTAAAATGGCTATGAGACTATTTTTAGGTGAAGAAGGAAGATCAGAGAAGAGACCATCATTTGGGGACTTTGGATTTTGAGGCTACACAAAGCATTTCCATAGATTTTTTCGCTAAGCTTAGTCCAGTCAGTCAAACTAGAGAAGAGAACAGAATATAATCTACACTGATATATCACGCAAGGAGCAAAATGTTCTTCCTCTTCATCAGACTGTATTCCCATTTTTGTAATCTTCTTGCTAGAAAACTGATTATAATTAAGATTTATTTCTTTCCAAACAATTATAGGATTTAAACAAATTCGAGTAACAAAACCCCTTAAATACTAAAACAAAAAAAATCATTTATGAATCTAAAAATCATAATTAAATATCAAATATTGGTTAATAGGTAATCATTATGTATAAGATAACTAAGCACCAAGAAATAAGTTACTTAGTAATGATGTCTTTCTGAGTTAGTAGAAGGCATGTATGCTGAACTAAGTCACTAGAAACTGGAATTCAAAATAAAATCTGTTGTTTTTCCATAAAAACAAACTAAGAGTTGTAATGATTTCAGAGCTCCCTGAAGTTAACTGCACAGACAGATCTTGGCTTCAATCCTATGAAATACTGGCCTCTAAAATAACACCTTTCAATAGGATTGGAATATTTGCCAGTGATCAGATAATTCATTTAATTAGGGTCATATTATAAACTGAATAGTGAAAGGCTTTGCCTCTTTCCTTCCTAATCAGATCAACCAAGACAGAAAGAGAGAGGTAGAGATATTGCTAAGATAATTATCACACCACAGGCTGTCTGTGTTGAAGTGTGTGTGTGAGAATGTGCATGTGTTGCTGTGTGTGTATACTAGGGTGTGTGTGTGTGTGTGTGTGTGTGTGTGTGTGAAGCAAGAGACAGTGCAGAGTAATAGTTGACAGCCGGACCGTGGAGCTATACTACAGATGACCTGGTCATAAATCCCAGCTTCACCACATCCTACCTACATAACTTTGAGACGGAGCTTAACTTCTCAGAGAGCCCGGCCTTTAAACGGGATTAGAATAGAATTTCATGGACTATTAGAATTAAATGAATAAATAAACAGAAAGTCTTGAAACAGCACCTGGTTCACAGTGATATTATCTTATTGATCACCAATATCAAAATTCTTCTAGCTTCTATGTGTCATAAATTATCTTAAAACACACTGGCTCAAATACATTGTTTAGAGAGCTTTTGGATATACTTCTGTTTAAAAATATTGTAATTGCTAATAAATTCATGAATGACCTTGGTGAAATAAGCTATCTGTGATGTCATTTCTCTATTTTAAAAAAGGTGGCTATGATGTCTGCCAACATCGGAGGGGGAGACCAAGAAGAATTAATGAATCTGGCTAAAGTTTCTAACAAGGAGGATGATATAATAATATTACGGCACCTTAATATTTCTTTGCCTTTATGTGTTACTTTGCATGCATTTTAGAGCAAACCAACAACAAAACTGCTAAATCAGGCTTCCTTTTAAGAAAGATCTTTTTTTAAAGTGTGTGGGAGAGAGTGAGCTGAAAGCAGCAAAAAATAGGAAAACATAAAGGCAGAGGAAGTAGATTCATCTAATAAGAAAAAAAATCAAGGAAAAGCAACTCATACGGTAAATTATTTTCCTTCCAATCTATTTCTTTTCATGCTCAGCAGAAAAGGAGTATTCCAGTTTATATTACGCATGTGCATATAAAATTAGGGCTCTTAATATGCCCCAGAATCATGAACTTTAAAATACCAGCTCTTCGGTGATGTAGAAAGAGGAGGTTGTGTCTATTGTGAGTCCCGTGAATTCCCTCTGAAGTTTTAGGTTTTAAATAAATCTTCACTATCAGCTTATTCTATGGTCATTGGCTTCTTTATGATAAGCCTTAAGTCCAAACATTAAAAATCTGTTTAGTTGTGGGTGAGTCTTGAACATTTAGAGAGAACATACACAACGAAGGGATTGGGCAACTTCTGTGTCCTACAATATACTAGACTAGAGAGACCAGAAAGCCCGAAACTTCTCTAAAATGCATATTTAGACTTGCTCAAAAAGGAAAGGGGCCGTCCAGGTGGCAGGGACAGATATGGAAGTTGGCGAGCTAGTACAGAAACAAACCTTGTGCTGAAGAAGAAGGGGGCTGTCTGTGTGGGTAATCAAGGGGTTTGGGACTTGACCCTCAACGTGGACCACAGATAATAAGGTAGCAACACATGCATCGGAACAGAGCCCTGCAAGAGCCACACCCTCTCTGAATGCGGAGCCAAGGAAACAAATAAATAGATCTACTTCATGGAGAACATGAGGACGCTGTTCTGCACCATGGACTCAAGGAAAACAAAGTACAGGGTTTTGTTTTGTATTGTTTTTTGTTTTTTGATAACTTTAAAAAAATTTTACCTGGATTTGGGATTCAAATGTATGGAATCTGCACACTGTGGCTATTCGAAGCCAGGAAATTATAAAAGTGTATCTAGCAGTGAGCTAGTGATAGCACAGAAGTCTCTGGAAGAAGTGGAGGCAAGTCAGATCTTAGGATACTTTGACGATATAGTTAACTTTATAATAAAAAAAATGACAAAACATATAAGGAAGCAATCCACTATGACTGAGTACCGGTACAGAGAGCAAACTACAGAAATAGAAATCTAAGAGCTTAAAATAATAATAAAAAAAAAGACAGTAAGTATGAAATAAGTATGTTTAAAGTGACCAAAGATATAAATTAAAAAAATAAACATCGAAAAAGACACTGTGTATAAATGTAACTAAACATATAAGCAAGCTAAACATCAAATTAGACCTAGCTGAAGGGGAAAACAGTGAACTAGAAAACTGACAAGGAAGTAGAGCAGAGTAATATAAAGATTCGGAAAATAGTAAAAAGTGGCTAGGAGATGTAGATGATACAGTAAGAAGATGATATATTTTTAATATTTATGTAGATGTAGATGATAGAGTAAGAAGATGATACATTTTTAAATTTTATTTGCATGTGAGTGGGAGGAAGGGTAGAGGGGGAGAGAACCTGAAGCTGACTCAGCTGACGTGGCGCCTGACGTGGGACTCAATCTCACGACCGCAAGATCATGACCTGAGCCAAAACGAAGAGTCGGACACTTAACTGACTGAGCCATCCAGGCATCCCAAGAAGGAACAACATTTAAAAGAAGTTCTGAGACTGGGGGCGGGGGACGGATGAGAGAATGGAAAAAAAAAAAAAAAAGGGAAAATGGGAATATGTTAGTATTTAAAGAAAGAATGGCTGAGAATTTTCCAGAACTGACGAAAACCATGAATTCTTGCATATGAGGGGAAAAAACAAGATGCGAGTGTGATTCAAAAAGAAAAATCCACACCCGAGGGCTGTCATCATGGAATGGCCAATGACCAAGGAACAGAGAAGCTCTTGAAAGCACCCAAAATGAAAGGACAGATGAACTGCTAAATAATAGTAGTTATGCCAACAGCCGAATTCAGACGACTCGATGCTACAGCGGACACCAGAAGATCATGGGTTGATATTATTAAAAGGCTGAGTCGAAATAACTCTTTGCTTTGAATCCTCTGCCTAGGAAATCTAAAATATAGGATCAAATACATATTTTTCAAAGCAAAAACAACGAGAGGCTTCTACTAGCTCCTCTTATCTAAAAAACTAAAGGATGTACTTTGGGAATATGGAAACTGAGCCAGAAATGAGTGTGAAGTAACAGTGAACAAAGAAATGGGGAGACATATCAGTAAATCTAAATAAAAATTAGTCAGCATAAAACCGTAAGCATAAAATGACTGCTTTAAGGCATTTAAGCCAAGTTGAGCCTAAAATATTGGAAAGTAAGGTAGTGAGAAGAATTAAAACATTCTAAGATCCTTTTACTGGTCAGGAGGCATATAGGAATACCGTGCATGCACATTAAATTTGCATTTTAGAAACAGGCACTTGGAGAAATCAAGCAAGCATGTTAAAAACCGAATGTATCTAAAAAAGCAGGGGAAAAAATGTGTTTAGATTCCCACCTTTAAGATGCTTAATTTTGGAGGGCAAAGACATAGATACAACTTCCTACAACAAAATAAGAGACGAAAATCTGCTTTATCCTACAGAAATCGAATCCCTCTGTCCTACATTTTGTATCTTTTCCCCCTTACAGCCTTAGTGAGGGGAAAAGAGCTTCAATAAACTTATATGTTTGCTGGACTTGAAAAAGCACAGTGCCAGGCAGGCGCTGCCAGAAACACACAACAGAAACAGAATCTATTATTTACCATGTGCACAGAGAGCCTTAACAAGTGTCTGCAAAGTAGCCAGCACACGTGCTGTGTTAAGTCCACCCCACTCAGACTCACTTCTATGTAAGAAACAACTGTCTTAACAACAAAGTAAGTGTAACCAGAAACATGTTTACATAGCTCCCATGCATACTGCTTTCTGGAAAAAGATACCCATCTTTGTTTCTTTGCTGTCGGCACATCCATTTCTGAATACAAAAAAACATGGAGTGAAAACAGGAGGGCCACAAATACACAACAAAGCATCCAGGCTTGACGTTCAGCCTTCCAGGGAACCATCCATCTTCTCACGTAAGGAACATAAATTCACAAGATAACGGAACAATTGAAGAAATGGTTACAGGATCCGAGTTGCTGTGAAGAAAAACACCCACCCAGCAGCATAAGGATAACAGAAAGAGAAGACAATTAAGGAATGTAACTTCAACTAAGAATAGGTCAAGAGATATTGCTGAAAACAAAACAAGAAAACACCCTAACGGGTCTTTTATTTTGTTCAGACAGGGACTAAAGAGGGAGAGAATGGATTTGTGAGCTTTTGACAAATCTGTCGCTAACAGTCAACTGGTGAGTCCATGAGAAAGAGACTGAGACCTGAGGCTTTTAAGCAGCATCAGGGAACGTACCCATTCAGGAGAGTCCTGGGGGAGAATCACTTGGAGGTATGTCAGAGCCCAATTCTACCTTTCGTAAGCAGAGTGTGGCTCTTTTGTTTTGATGCATGGAGAGCCAGCACAATAGCTAAATAACCTATAATGCTTCCCTAATTTTTTTTCACAAAGCTTGAAGCCCAGGGATGAAAAATGATGCACTTAGGAAAATTATCTTTAAATGGGTATAGTTTGTGTGGGATCATACTTTTCCCCATCTGCCCATGTAAGATGCCTGATAACGCAGAGCGAAGGCTATTACAATGCATCAGTACCGAGTCATATTTTCAATCCTTACTGTTGCAGTTCCAACTTATGACAAAATGTTAAGGGAATCTTTTAAGATGATAGTCATGAAATTGCTTAAGAATGTAGTTACCATATCTACCATGTGTAATCCACTAAATTCATCAATCAGCACCTATTAAATACCTATTATTTCAAACAATGAGTACAGAGTACTGGGATCATTTATGGATTATACGTGACTACTATTTGGGGCAACTGAGTTCTAGGCCTAATTAAATCCCTATATGCTTCTGTTGCCTAATCTGCAAACAGGGGAAATGAAAATCAAATGCCCTGCATACCTCACAAAGTAGAAATGAGTAAAAAAAATCAATGGACAGAACATAATAAAATTGGGCCACTGGCTGAAAGAAGTGTATTAATGGCCCATCCAGAGTAAAGATAGCGAGTTCCTTCTACTGTTTGCAGATTCCTCTCCACATGAATCTAATGCCATAGTGCAACTTCCACTTAAAGATTTTTATTTAAGAGACAAGCTTTAAATGAGGTACAGAAACCTAATTTATTTCTGAAGTCAGATACACAGTTCAACATATCAAAGGGAAACTGTGTATGACTGAATTCTAAAGAAATAACACTTTCTATTTTATTGCCAACTTATTTTGAGGCTAAATGTAAAAAAAAATGACTTTTTAATCTTTTATTCTACAAATTATGGGGAGAGGGCAGGAAAATGTGAAAATTATAATGTTATCAACTTTTGAACTTGATTTTCAGTCCGCTTTATCTTTATCACTAAACTATGGGACCAAAACACTTAGTTTCTGGGCTATGATTAGGTTTATCCTCTTTTTTTTTTTTTTAATTAAACAGCTTTACTGAGGAATAATTTGCATATGACAAGATTCACCCATTAAGTGTACAATTCTTTCCTAGTAAATGATTTTCACTAAATTGACAGATTTGAGCAAAATTCAACACCATCTATAGCTTTAGGGTGTGCATCACCCCTCAAAAAGACCTCTTCTGCTTATTTGCAGTCAAGCCCTATTACAACCCCCAGTTCCTGGCCACCAATAATCTACTTTCCAACTCTATGGATTTCTTTTTGACGGCTATTTCATATAAATGGAATCATATACTATGTAGTCTTTTATATCTGGCTTCTTTCACTTTGCATAATATTTCTGAGGTTCCTGATCGATGTAGCACATATCTGAGGAGTTGGTTACTTTTTGTGGTGGAATAATGTTCTCTTGCATGGATATGTCGTATTTTGTTCATCCAATCATCAGTTGATGGACATTTAGACCGTTTCCATTTTTTGGCAATTATGAATAATGCTGCTATGGACATCGTGATCCAGTGTCATGGGTATATGATGAATTATACCGGTAAAATACACACATACACACACACACACACACACACACACACACACACACACGTACATATATCTGTAGTGTTTACTCAGCCTTAGGGAAATTGGTGTTGAGATATACAAACCATAAATTTAGACCTCTCAAATGCTCTGTGACTCTTCTAAAGTCATGAGGTGAAGAGAAACAGAATTGTAAGGTGGTTAACTACAGATTTTGGAGTCTGATTTCTTAGGTCTGTAAGCCAGCTTAACCTCATACTAATTCTAAGTTAGACAAGTCATTAGCTTCTTTGCTTTTCTTCATTGTAGAATGGGAATAATGAGAGTGTCTCTCTCTCTCTTTTTTTAAAGATTCATTTATTTTAGACAGTCAGAGAGTGTGAGCAGGGGGAGGGGCAGAGACAGAGAGACAAGCAGACTCCGCGCTGAGCAGGGAGCCCAACGCAGGGCTCGATCCTACAACCCTGGGTTCATGACCTGAGCTGAAACCAAGAGTTAGACACTTAACTGACTGAGCCACCCAGGAGCCCCAACAATGTCTCTTTTATTAGCTTATAGTGAGGGTTAGATGGTGAACACACTTCGTGCAGTGCATGTTACATCTTAACTATTATAATTACAGCTGTGCACCAAAACATGGAAATAAGTTTTAAGAGTTTGGTAATGCTATTAAACAAGATGTTTAGAAGATTTCTGAATCTATTTTCCCACTAAGAGATACAACTTTTCCTCTTGCTTTAATACAGCACATTATGAAGCACAAACATCATATGTTTTTATATGGAGGGTAGCAAAATACCTATTTTCCTGTCTGGCCATCCCCAGAATCATGGGTTGGGGAAGAATCCCTAATAACTTCTAGCCAAATAAACTACTGAGACTACATCAAAATAAAAGGCTTTTGCACAGCAAAGGAAACCATCAAAAAAACAAAAAGACAACCTACTGAACGGGAGAAGATATTTGCAAGTGATATATCTGATAAGGGGTTAATATCCAAAATATATAAAGAACTTAGACAATTCAACAACAAAAACTTCCCAAATAATCTGATTAAAAAATGGGCAGAGGACCGGAATAGATATTTTTTCAAAGAAGACAGACATACAGATGACCAACAGACACATGAGAAGATGCTCAACATTGCTAATCATCAGGGAAAGGCAAACCGAAACCAGTAGTGAGATATCATCTAACACCAGTTAGAATGGCTAAGATCAAAATGCCAAGAAATAAGAAGTGTTGGCAAGGATGTAGAGAAAAACAAACCCTCGTGCACTGTCGGTGGGCATGCAAACTGGTGCAGACACTGTGGAAAACAGTATGGAGGTTTCTCAAAAAATTAAAAACAGAAATACCATATGATCCAATAATTCCACTACTGGGTATTTACCAAAGAAAACAAAAACACTATCTCAAAAAGATATATGCACCCCTATGTTTATTGCAGCATTATTTACAATAGCTAAGATATGATGTATCCTAAGTGTCCCTCAATAGATGAATGGATAAGGAAAATGTGACGTGCATATGTGTGTGTGTGTGTGTGTGTGTGTGTGTGTGTGTGTGTGTGTAAATATCGTGGATGATTACAGTCATAAAAAGGATGAGATCATGTCATGTGAAACAGCATGGGTGGACCTAGACAGTATTATGCTAAGGGAAATAATTCAGAATGAGAAAGACAAATACCATAGGATTCTACTTATAAGTGGAATTTAAGACAAACAAAACAAATGAATAACCAAGTAAGCAGCAGAATCAGACCTATAAATATAGAGAAAAAACTGCTGTTTGCCCGAGGGGAGGAGGTTTGGGAGCTGGACAAAATGGGTGAAGGGGAGTGGGAGATACAGGCTTCCAGTTACAGAATGAGTAAATCAGGAAATAAAAGGCACAGCATAAGAAATACAATCCATGATATCCTAACAGCACTGTAACAGGACAGATGGTAACTATACTTAAACATAGGATAATGTATAACCTTGTTAAATCACTAAATTTTACAACTGAAACTAAGATAACATTGTGTGTCAACTCTCCTTGAAACAAAGAAACAAAGGAAGGAAAGGAAAGGAAAGGAAAGGAAAGGAAAGGAAAGGAAAGGAAAGGAAAGGAAAGGAAAGAGGGAGGGAGGGAGGGAGGAAGGAAGGAAGGAAGGAGGGAAGGAAGGAAGGAAGGAAGGAAAAGAGGGAGGGAGGGAGGGAGGGAGAGAACCATCCCTTTGTCCAGAGACAAAGTAGCAGAATTGAATTTCTACTATGAACATTCTTCCTGCTAACATGTCCTTTGGAGTATGACACTAGACACACAGAGGAAAAAGAATGCAAAATAAATAGAAAAGCAAGGACATA
This sequence comes from Ursus maritimus, assembly GCF_017311325.1. NCBI lineage: Eukaryota > Metazoa > Chordata > Mammalia > Carnivora > Ursidae > Ursus > Ursus maritimus. The sequence goes on from NW_024426663.1 coordinate 70,237,908, forward strand.
GGCTTCCTCAGCTTAATTAATTTATTTATAATAGTGCCAGGAATGGGCCAGGAATAACTGTTAATCCTTTAAAAACAGTAACTCATTTAATCTTCATCACACCCTGTGAGAGAGTATCTATTATCTTCAATTTCAGATGAGATAGCTGAGGCACAGAGAGGTTGAGTAATGTGACCAGAGTCACACAGCTAGTCAGTACAGACCAGACAATAGAGCTCCAGGGTGCATCTGGTACCACTATGCTTTGCTACTTATTTTACAAAGATAGAAACGTCCGACTGAAGTAAGACATATTCCCAGAAAAGACAAGTAGAAGCCTCATGAGTTTTCTTCTGCACATTGACCAATTTCCTTTAATCATACTATTTGATTGACTTTAAACCTCAGGAAAAGGCTTCTTTCAAAGATGAGTGAAATAAGAAAGGTCTAAATTATAGCCTACCTTCAGTTTCATCTTAAATTCCACTATCCATTTTATATAAATCTAATACTGAAAAAGCCAAGCTTTTCAAGTTTGCCGATGAGATGCTTCATAAGCCAGAAAGGATCCCAGACCTCACTGTAAGAACATTCTCTGTCTTACCAATCACTTTTTCACTATCCGTGAACTGAGAGAGCAGTAGACCCACTGAGGGAAAAACATTCCCAATTTTGAAAAATCTTGCACAATTTATGTCCCTCTTGGAAAATCATGGTGCATATGAACACTTTCAACTTTTTAGTTACATAGGCACTAAGTACACTCTTGTAAAGATTTAAAACCTCCAGAAAAATGGAAGGTAGCCCTACATTAACATTTTAAAGTCTCTGAAAAGTCCCAATGTATAGAAACCTGATTAAATTTGCTCAATGGAGCATCTCTCAAAGTGTTAAAATAACGCAGTCTGATTTTCCCCTATGGAAGATCTATGACCTATATTGGAAAACACTGCTCTAGACTGTTAACCGATCTATAACAGATTAATGCAATTTTTTCTTATTCTTCTAATGAAAACTTAATCTAAGGCAATCTTTGAAGCCTGCATCACGGGAAAGATGACAATTAATAATATATGATAACGGGGAGCCTGGGTGGCCCAGTTGGTTAAGCATCCGCCTTCGGCTCAGGTCATAATCTCAGGGTCCTGAGATCGAGCCCCGCATCGGGCTCTCTGCTCAGCGGGGAGTCTGCTTCTCCCTCTCCCTCTGCCTTCTGCTCCCCCTGCTTGTGCTCGAGATCTCTCTGTGTCAAATAAATAAATAAAATCTTAAAATATATATATGATAACATGAGTAACTGTAAAGATGAGATTAAATAGAGTAATATTTGCTATCATTATTAGGAGTTTTTCATCACTGGACATTAAGTGTTCTACATGGATTATCTCATTTAATGTTTCAAACAACCCTACAAGGCAAGCATGTATTTACTGATTCTTGTTTCACTAAAGAAGATATGGAGTAATGTGCCAGGGGCACACACTTAGAAAGAGGTGAACCTGGGCTTCAATCGCACACATTTTAAATCCAGAATTCATATTCCAATAATTAAACAGAACTGTCTTCTACTATGTCCTAGGCAATCCTATCACTTACACATACAGAAGCTCTTTTAATAGGAATCAAGTAGGGAGTAGGTAATTATTACACAGAGCTACAAAGGAAAATGTAGGAACAGTGATAGGATTTATTCACCATAATTTATGTCAACTCTTGATACATTTGTTCCAATAAAAGCTTTCCACTTGTGTATGCCTCTTTTTCATGTTACTAAGGAGTCTGATGATTAGAACACTTTTTCTTATTCTTCCCTATCCTAAAATAATTGCAGCGACAGCACATTTCCAAATGGTGCTATATTCTGTAAATACTTGAAAAAAAAGTATCTGCAGTCACAGCACTCTTTCACCTTACCTTTCGTTTTTCTTTTGGAAGGATTATTCATACATTAATCCCTAATTCCAACATACAAAATGTGTTGTGTTTGTGAGCGAACGGTATGCATTTTTTATTGTTTTCTCCCTACTGCACGCTTTTCAAAGTGCTAACATTAAGTTTCTGCAAATTCTATTTTGACATATAGATATTTAAGGAGCAAAAAGAAAGGCAAAAAGCATGTGATTTAAAGATTGCAAAAAGTTACTAAAATATGGAGAGCCGACTTCTAAAAAATGTACACTTCTCATGATTTGTTCTCAGAAGACGGTATCAAAGTCATGAGTAAGGCGTTTCTTCAGCTCTCTGAAGCTTCTTTATTTCTTGGTGACCTCTTCAAAGCCTCAGAAAGTGGAAAAAAGAAGAACAAACGGACCTGCAGACTCTTTCTTTCACTCCATACATACTTATTGGGCCATTCCTTTTCTAGGTGTTGAGGATTCAGTAGTGAAAAGAATAGGTCCATGCCTTTAAGAACTCACATGTGGCAGGGAGGAGACAGTCAACAAATAAGAAAACAAACACATAAACGAGAAATCACAGAGTGGTAAGGGCCACGAGGAAAAGTACAAAGCACACCATGAAAGAACTGTGTGCCAAGCAGCGAAGCATGTGATAGGGAGTGAAAGAGACATATATGAACAGCGACAGCCCAGGCTGGGTGGTCAACAAAAGTGCTTCTGAGAAAGGTAACACAGCAACAGAGACTGTAAAAGGAGAAGGCACCAGCCATCAAGAGCAAAGACCTGAAAGCAGAAATAAATTTGGGAAGCCCAAGGGACCCAAAGAATAGTTTATACGATAGAGTGGCAGGTGGGGGCATCTGAGTGATAGGTGAGTTCTGGGGTCAGCAGAGGCCACAGTGGATTGACCACCAGGTACACAGCCAAAGTAAGGAAACTGAAGGAGCCCTTGTGACAACGGGGAGACAGGGTTTTCAACATGGGATGATGCTCGTTCTTTTCTCTTTCAACCCCTACTTTGGGTACTCTGAGGAAAACAGGTTATAGGATGGTAAGGGAGGGAGCAGGGTCTGGTTAGGAATTCATGTAAGGACCATCTAATGGAAGGACAAGGATAGTGAAGACGGTGAAGAGGAGGATTTGGGATATATCCTGGGGGCATATTTGGCAAACCTTTCTAGAGGACTGGGCATGCAAGGTGAGAACAAGGGAGGAAACACGAATGATCCCAAGAATTCTGAGCCTGGCAGATGGTGAGATTATAGGGTGATTTACTGACACTGAGCAAACTGAAGGGAGAAAGAGAGTGAAAGGGCTGGGTATGGATACTGAAGTTCTGTTTTTGACATGTTTCCTTTGCAATGCCTACGAAACATCCAATGTAGACGAAGCGTGGGCTCCGGGGAGAGGTCTGGCCAGAGCTGTGGGTGGGGGAAGCTCTCACATCTACCTGGTGATGAGCTTCGGAGGACTAGCAGAGGTCAGCCAGGGGATGGGCAGGAGGAGAGAAGCAGGAAGAGAGCTCTCAGACTGAATATTTGGGCATGGCAACATCTAGAGGTTGAGAAAGCCAGAGAATTCAGCAAAAAGCACTACGGAGGGCTGGCCACTCAGAGGGGAAATGTAAAAGCACCATTTCCGCGTACAGGACCTTGACAGATACCACAGTGATAACCAAAGACTAGTGCACTCTGGCTTTTTTTCACCTATGGCTTTGTGTTTATCACAAGTCCACTGACCTACATCACAGAAGGACTGGTTTACTGATGAAGACTGAATGTAAACAATACCTCTCTAGAATAATTTCTATAGTGTTGTGATTTCACAACAAAAGCAAGCAAGCCCCTCTCATAAGCACGCTTTCCTGCAGCTTATCAATCACTGCATGCATCTGTGGAGAATCGCAGCATAACCATGAAGCTCATCTTCCAGCTTCCCCCCTGCAACCGGCGGCTTTGCTGCCACCATGCCCCACAATTCCCCACTTTTGTCATATTCGAGGTCATTCCTTGCAATGAATAGATTTAAGAGAAATTTCATCCTTAGTTTTGTTATGGAACTGCATAATCGTGCAAAAGTTCTGCTTGAGATTTCTCATATTCTTTTCATTTCCCTAACTTAAAGAGGAGAATTGGCCATGGTTGTACATTCCATGTTTAGAATGTCGATGGCTATGAAACAATATTGATTTCAGTTTTTAAACCACATTCATTTTAGTTTCTCTCTACTGCCACTATTCATCCTCATTCTCTGAACTCAATTTATGACTTTGTATCCTCTCTCTGATGTACTTCCAACTCACTTATCTTACCACTATTATTATTATTATTATTATTATTATTATTATTTTTACTTTTCTACTATAATCTGAACCTATCAAGGGCAGAACTTCATCTTAGTAATCTTCACATCTCTTATTTCTAGCATGGCGCCCAGTTCAAAGCACATTTTCACTAATTGTTGAGTGAATGCATGAATTAAGTAACCTACTCTATTACTTTAGACTGTTCCTTTTCAGTTTGACAAAAATGATAATGATATCAAAGGACTGCTTTATTATATCCACTGAGGAGAAAGTTTCCTATTGCTGAGATTCATCAGCCTCCCCAATTTTCCCACGTCTCTTTAATTTGGATAGGTAATTTCCATCAGCGTGCAAGGATAAAAACAATAATTTTGAGTGACAACCGTTATTCAATTGACCTAAGATTCCACACTCCCCCACCTCCGCAAGAAACTACTGATGTGGTTAAACTCAATAACATCATGAGATGTTGAATTTTCTCTTTCGTTCAAGGTGGCAAATACTTTTGAAGAAGTATTTTAAAATTTATAGTCTTTATAAGAATTATGAAAAGACACTGGAAATTCCATACCACTATTTTTACTAGACAACTTTATAACTATTTCAACAGTGAATTCTGTTTTTAATGAACTAAACTCAACTAACACACTTTAATATTAGACCTGATCTTTTTTCTAGAAAAACTGTAAATGAGTTTGAGAGGTTCGATCACTGTCTGGTAAGCGTGACAGAAATCTAAAGGGTACAAAATACTTCAAAGGAGAAGAAATACACTGTCTGGTTGTAGACTATCAAGACTTTATTCTGATGCAAAATGCTGAGACTACAGTGCCCTGCTTTTTCTGTAAAAGTCATGTCAAACAGAATACACGGAAATTACGTCCTGAATTCTCTTGTCCACTAGGTCAGCTGAAGGCCTTAGGAACTCCATATTGAATAAATGACTTGCAAAATATTAATCATGATTTAATATGAGAGCTAGAATTTAAATGTAAGAAATCGGGGCGCCTGGGTGGCACAGCGGTTAAGCGTCTGCCTTCGGCTCAGGGCGTGATCCCGGCGTTATGGGATCGAGCCCCGCATCAGGCTCCTCTGCTATGAGCCTGCTTCTTCCTCTCCCACTCCCCTTGCTTGTGTTCCCTCTCTCGCTGGCTGTCTCTATCTCTGTCAAATAAATAAATAAAAAATCTTTAAATGTAAGAAATCCTCATGCCTAGTCTTATATTATCTGCACCATGTAATATGGTGAAATCACATTATTTATAAAAAAGGGAAGTGAAATAAAAGAGCAATTCTAAATATTTCTCCATGGGTCTTGCCTATCAGTATAGATATAGACAGGTTTTTTAACCTCTTTTGTCCTGATTTAGTCAACAACGTACCCTGACTTTTGATTCAGTATATTTTTATATTTACATAGTACTCAATAACTCCTATTTTACTTACTTTTAAAGTGGAATTTGATTGACAAGATAAGTATAGCTAAACCCCAAATAACATTCCCACTTGTTTTACAAGTAGGACACATTAAAATGAAGACAATACATGGCACAGATCCTATTAAAAAACAGTATGACTGTTACAGCTCCAAAACTGAAAAAAAAAATTTCTTTACTCATTACAATACTGAATTCACTGTACACTAATATAGAAAGTTTCCGAAACAGGCTCTGTACTACAAAATCAACACTACTCCGAGGAATTAATTTGAAATAGAGTATTCCCCAAGGAATGATAAAAGGATATAACTGATTAAAGAAAAACAGTCATTGGAAACATGACAAATATGCCCAATATTTGACATTACCCAGACATCTTTTATTTTTAGTTTTAGATATAATAAATTTGATCCTCCGATTCAATAGTTAATTGACAATGGCATCTTTCAAATTTTATCTAGTGTGGAAAAATTAAGTATTCATATTTAACACAAATGATAAGTAGAATCCTACAGAGATAGAAATATTGAAATTAAATTATTATTCCAGAAGCATCAGGGCTTAATAAGGAATAAACCAATATTCTTTCATAAATGGTAGCCTTTGGTAGTGGGAAAATAAAAATTTGCAACACAAAACATTGTTGCCCTTGACTGTACATGTTTTCACTTCATTAAAAATTCACAGCTGTTAAAGGTAATGATCCTTCTTATTGTCACATATGGTATAGCCTACTATCCCTGAATTATGAATGAGTTCTACACAACACAAATCCACCTTTAAGGGAAAAAATGAGCATAATTCAATTTTTGATTCTAAATAATCATATATTTTATGTAATTTTTGGTTTTTTAATGGCCAAATTGACTAGTTGTGTACAGTCAACACATATAAAGAGAAATTATGGAAATGTAAGCTAATTTTGTTCACAGAAAGTGTAGGTATGCTAACACAAACTCATTAACCCTGGCATCTTGGAAGTTAAATCCTACAGTTACAAAAACACTGTTAAGTGTTCCTTAAAAAACCTTTGGAGCCCTACAAAGCAACATTGCTTAATTTCATGGTATTACTGTACATATTTTCCTCTATGGAATTTAAACATAAAACAGAGACTGAAAATATGATAACTTATATAGTGATAACTAGTGTTGTGATTGCTAATTGTTATTCAAGGTCATTATTTCATAACTTCTGTAGTCAAATACCTACTTCTTAATCCTAACTTTTGTATATATTTCAAATATCAAATGATATACTGGACTTGCATGTTTCTTAGGAATGCTGATATATGTTGTCAAAATCCCTGCACCCCCATCATGTCAAGGTGGGGCTGACCTTCTCAGGCACTTCCTGGTGTCCTGTTGTCACTGTCTGCCTGTAGCATTGTTTCCCTGTGTCATCATGTGGGGAGGTGGGAGTAGGTTATGGAGCTTCTGTTAAAAAAATTAAAGAACTTTTACAAATAGTGTATTGACTATATACTTTCCAAAACACACCGAACTAAACAGGTACAGGAGATGATAAATGAGGGGGAGGGGGCATTAGTCAGCTACGAAGGAATTAGGCTGGAGCGATGGCAATGGACACGTGACCGGAAGAGAGGAGGAGATACCACAGGAAGCGTGTGCATGGAGGAAATGCACGTGAAGGATTGTATCCTGTGGCTGGAAACAGAGGAACTGGGGTAGAGATCAAGCAATCAAATGCTCAAGATCTTTTCAATGAGTCCCTGTTCTAAGAACAGAATGCTACATAGCAAGTCACTGGAAAGTTTCCTGAGACTAACACGTATTCATTCATCAATACTGTTTTAGTACTGCCGCCCAATGAGTGATTAACATACGCAAATAAAGACCAGCTCTAGAGCCAGCCATCAGGAAGAGCGGGGGCAGTCAATCAAGTCCCGAACACTGATATGAATCCCCGCAAGTAGTGTGGTGGCGTAGAGTACCCTCTGGAAGCCAGAAAGTAATCCTCAAATATCTGAAAGCTTGCCTTGTCTTAGGAAACCAAGTCTGGCTGTGTGAGGCGCCAATGGACTGAGCCAACCTCCGACAAACCTACCCTCGAGTGAGAGAGGAACATAGAGCAAAGGCTAAGTGATTTCTTGGCAGTGGAGCTGTAAAAACTTTAAGTCCCAGAGGGTAGTGAACATAGTGCCCATGGCCTCGAGGTCTAAATAAAGACTTCATGGTCCATAAGGTGGCACCCAATCCAGAGATGCTAGATCACTGCTCCCCAAGTACGTGGTCCTCACTCTGGCCTTAAGCCTTTGGTAGCACGTTCCCCAAACACTGAAGTGGTTATACTTGTACCTTATTCATACTAGGTGTCCGCAAAAGGACACGAGCTATGTCATTCAGTCCGTCCAATCACTCACTCACTCTATCACTACCTACCTACAGAGCCCCATGCTTTGTCAGTACTGGCAATGAAGAGAAAGCTGAGAAGGATCCCTCCTTCCAGGAGCTCAAAAGAACCACCCAGCGTGGGGGAGGGAGTTGCGAAAGGACATGATTTGCTCAGCATCTGCTGCTTCCCATTCTATTCTTGATTTTCTTTATCAATAACCTTGAACATTTATTTCATAATAGAGGACATACAAAATCATACATGTGAGTAAGCTCAAGGCAGTTAACTTCATCATTCCTCTGTTCATGATGGATACTCATTCATGAAATACTCACTGAGCACCAATTATGTGGCAGGGCCCTGTGGTTGTTGGGAGTAAAACACCCAGAATCCCTGACCACACTTTTATTACATACATGTGGATTACAGGAAACATTTGTTAGTAATGAATTATAAAATTTGAATGTAAAAAACACTAATTTAAAAAATAATCCAATGAATAGTATTATGCAGGCACTCTTCATTACTCAGTATTAAACAATTTTATGGTTCACACTTTTAATAAAGTTAACAAATAAGAACAGCAGTCAAAATCTCTAACCGCATTTCACATTAAATCTACACTGAATACTCCTAAGAATTGTAACACAAATCTGAGACTCATAAACTTAAAATGCTGGAGTGGCAAAGCGAAGAAATGGTAAAAATGAGGCTGTCTATATAAGTACTTCTGATGGAATTTATGTACCTCTTTATTCCCCTCCTCCTCCCAAAAATCTTTTACATAAAAAAAGACACTAAAATAAAGGCTGAGGAAAAGGATGTAGATTTCTCTGTTGAACACTACTGCTTCATTCTTCATACCAAGCCATGGAGAAGGTTTGAAATATGGCGCCCACAGCCAGACTCACTGGAGTTGTGGACGCGGGCAAGATACTAACTTGCCTCTCCTTTCTTATCTCTGAAACGAAGGTAAAAATAAACAAGCAAATAAACAAATACTCGTTCTAGCTTCATAGGGTCAATGTAGGAATTATATGAGCTAATACATGGAAAGGAAAAACACTTTTTCGAGCACATGAGTGTTCCCTCTCATTTCTGTTATTAATT
>NW_024426663.1:70247004-70287121 GCF_017311325.1 Ursus maritimus
GGACTGCTGTAACAATGCCTGTCAGGGTCTTCACTGTCGGAAGTTCTCAGAATAACCTAAAGAAAGAATTTGGAACTGAACACTTTAGACTCCTCATTAATCTCAGTGTCAAGTATTCTCCCGGCAATCCAGTAGCCGACCGCTCTGCAGTGGTTGGGTGCCCCTATGTCCCTCCTTAGAGCGAGGGTCCAAGTGCCAAACTCCAAGTTCACTGCTGGAATGCCCTGGCTTCCTAGTGGCTAGTACTTTTTCCTTTTCTTCCATTCTGACAGTATAGGTTGTGCTTTTCTGTTTGGCAGAGATTGTCTGGCTTTCCACAGTGGAAAAAACTGTTACCAAACCGTTCCAGCCATAACTTGTGACCTTATTCAGCAATACAACTTTTCTGCCAACGACAAGCTCAACAATTCCTTCCTTCATCCCCTCCCCCCCAACCGCCTCACCGTGCCACATATTTCAGAGTCTCAGACTAGACTAAAACCAAAATGGAAAAGGTTTCAAAAGTATCTGGTCAATGTTTGAGGGAAGTCATGAAAGCACATTTCGATTATCCAGAGTATTGTTACCCATTCTAGAAGGGCACTGTCTGAACTTTATGCTTGGAATCAGCTACTGGGAAATTCCAGAGGATGATCTGAATTTGTGAGAGGGGAAAGCACCAAACCTGAATTCTTAACAAATGTGCATTTATGTCTTTGGCCTTTGCAGAATTAGTCAACATCCACAATCTGTTTTAATAATTCTATCCCGAGTATTTCCTTATCCTTCCAACAACAAGATGGGAAAAAAAATTTTTAAAAAAAGCCCACAGTAGAAGAACTGAATATTGAATAGGTTTTTCAAAAAAACACAACAGGTTCCACACTGAGCTTGCCACATTATCTTGTCTCCTTATGATCAAAAGCATACATTTGTAAAATGTGTCAGAGGCACGGGGTCACGGTCTGGTAATGGAAGAAAAGATGTCTCTGTATTAGGCTATCACATCTATCTAGGAATCAAATATACACCCATACCCAGGAGCTACAAATACCCATCAGTTGAATCCATGTATGTTAGGATGCTTTGCAAAGAAAAGCCCCATTCAAATTCTCATCAGTATCCGACTGGCTTCACTGAAAGCTCCTGTAGGGAAGTGACAACCTCTCACTCATCTTTAGAACATTTAGCATCTGAGAATCAGAGATCTGTTTACGGCTAAACAAACTTAATTAATGCTCAGCTCTTAGGCTAAGCAGCAGAGCACTATTGGACTCTCAGTCCAGATTTCTTAAATGACTCATGTGTCTGGATATAAAAAATTGAATTGCGGGGTTCAGTCTCATTTTTAGTGGCAATCACCGACATGATGTGTGACTGCCTTAAAGAAAAAGTATTTTTGAAGAATCAGCATCTCACTATGCTGTTGAAATTGCACCAAGAAACCCAGAAAAGCCTACAATATAAATACATTTTAAAAACGGAATTTAATTCTACGATAGATCATACACGGAGAGCAGTCATACGAATGAATGAAAATATTCAAATTTTGGATAACGCGTTAGTTATTTTGTCCCAAATGGAAGGTAAAATGGATGGTTTAAATAGCTTTCATGTAAATGACACAGAAACATCTTCAGGGGATTTAAGTAATGAATTTTAGTAATAAAAGGCTTATAGAATTATTGAAAAAATACAGAGCATGACCTTCCATAGGGCAATTGAAGATCAAAGATTTATATTTCAAGATTTAAGAGAAAGAGGAAAATAGCAAAAAAAAAAAAAATTACAAACTTCAAATTGAAACTAATTTCAACTTAAGTGCTACCAGAAAGACAATGATGAAATCTGACTATAAAATCGAACATATCTCATTTACAGTACACCAATACTAGCTCTAATTGCGCATTTTATGATTTTTCAAAAAACCCACAATTACACAAGATGTGATCCTTATTTTAAAATTCAAGCTTAATTACTAGGTTTCTTTCACAGTATTTAGACTTGGGCAAGATGTATCCAGGATCCATGTATAAATTCGTAGATAAATCACAGCATGAGGTGTCCTTTAATTTCTGCTGAACTACTAAGTGGATGTTTTTGCCCATCATCGTCAGGAAGTATGCACAACGCTCACGTCTTCGGCCAAGAATTTCAGTTGCAGAAAAGAGAGTGAACTCATCATCACTAATCCCCCATTTCAATCAAATTTTCAGGACCAAAATATGATCATATCACTGGACTGCTCCATTTCAAAAACAAAACAAAACAAAACAAAAAAACACAGGCATTAATACCCATACTAAAAAGGACTTGAAGGTTTTGTGGAAGTAACATACGAGTAATATTATATACACGCTTCACTGAGTAATGCAGTAAAACAATTGCATGTATTTGCAGTTTTGAACACAAAATAGCGTATTTTCAAAAGAATCAAGTTAAATAATGTATATATGGAAACTTTTTTTATAGCTTTGAAGTGTGTTTCAACCATTGTTAATATTGACCTCCAAATTAAAAACTCGTATTGCCACATTAGATATTCAGAGTTTCAATAAGGGTGTAGCACTGAAATAGAAGATTTCAAGGCAGCTGAATTTTGAACTAGTTAGCCCTGTAGTAAAAGGGAATTTATTCAGCTAGCTGGCAGAGGCATGGACAGTGATGGACAAAACATCCTTCACCACAAATGTATACATTAAATGGTAAGGAACTGCTTTTCTTACCAAAAAAATGGAATAATTTGATAAAATGTATACTGCTTTTGGTCTTCCTTTCATGCCTGTATTACTGTTATTTTAATCTTGAAATGTTTCATTGTCTAAAAGCCTGAATAAGGGGCGCCTGGGTGGCTCAGTTGGTTAAGTGTCTGCCTTCAGCTCAGGTCATGATCCAGGGTTCTGGGACTGAGTTCCACACCGGGCTCCCTGCAGGGCAGGAAGCCTGCTTCTTCCTCTCCCACTCCCCCTGCTTGTGTTCCCTCTCTTGCTGCCTCTCTCTCTCTCTCTGTCAAATAAATAAATACAATCTTTAAAAAAAATAATAAATAAAATAAAAGCCTGAATAAATGGCACTTCATCCTGAGATTATCCTGTTTCCACGCGATTTGACAAATACTCCTGAATAATTTGAAGAGAGAAACCAAGTGATGTGACTTGATGAAGAATACCCCTTCTTGGAGAAGGAAAGCACATATTTTTGGAAGACATGATCTTCCCAGGATGAAGAGTCTGCTCTTTTTTGAATATGAGGAGTTTCAAGGATTAATTTGCTTCTCAGAATACCGAGACCAGCAGGAGAGATCTTCCTTTTGACAACTTTCTGATTCCAGGAGTACAATGAGCAAGAAGATCCCAGTCTATGATACAAAACTCCACCAAAAATGAGTTAACCCCATTTAGCTTTCTTTGGGTCAAACATAACAACAGAACCTTGGATCAGAGCAGGAATTAAAAATACAAAACAGGTGAAACACCAGGTAGAGGTTGAAGAAGGCTTAATAATTATTGCAATATACATTTTTGGGGGGGAGGGGCCAAGGAACAGGGAGAGAGGTCATCGTCAGCAGACTCCCTGCTGAGTGCAGAGCCCACCGCAGGGCTAGATCTCAGGATCCTGAGATCATGACCTGAGCTAAAATCAGGAGTCAGACGCTTAACTGACTGAGCCACCCAGGAGCCCCTACCACTCAGGAGCCCTTATTTCTTTAAAAAACTGCTTTTTAAAGAAATGCAGTCTTATAATTGAAAATAGGTTAGTAAAATCTGGCCTAATAGAAACATTCCTATAATTAATAGATTAAAAATTTTTTTCAGTATATAAAATCATGAATTAGTACTCCAGCCATTTTTTTTTTCCTAACCACTAAGGTGCTTATAAAATTTGAAGTGTTTAGCAGTAAACAAACCTTCACCTTAGAGGTAAGTCTACCGTTTTGATTTTGTTTTGTTTTTCCCACTTGTTGGACAGCCTTACATCAACTAGTCTTCACTTCTGCCCCCTATTTTGAATGTTAATGTAATCATCATCAATTCTGAATATTAGTGCTGGTTTCAACATTTCTGCATGAGAAGGGCTCAGAGGCAGAATCTAATTGGAAAGCAGGGCCAGGGACCTAGTCTAAGAAGTCTGTTTTGCATACTGAGAACCCTATTTTTAATTAAAGCATAGGTTCCTTCCCAAGGGTTGAGGGTAAGGTAACACGGGGATTACAGAGGGAAGGTTAAATCTTACTCCAACCTTGCCCCTCCCAAAGCCTCTAGTCATTACTTCTTATCCATGTAGGTTCAAAGTGAAACAACCGGACATATTTCAAGGGAACATAAGAGAAGGGCTTCAACCAAAACAGGCCTGCAGGTCAGTGACACAGCTTAGAACAGCTCCAAGACGAGCCAACCACTTGAAGGATGAGTTGAAGGAAAAGAATTCGTGATTGAAAAGAAAAAAAATGGATGACTGAAAGACATTACAAAGTACGTCCCTAAGTGTAAGGTTCGTTACTGTTTTTTTTTTTGTTGTTGTTGTTGTTGTTTGTTCTTGTTTTTTCCACAAGAAGAGGGATTAGGAAAGGATCAGAATGGCCGAGGATATGTCAAATTCAAAAGATTCTCTGAGGCACCTGGGTGGCTCAGTCGGTTAAGCCTCTGACTCTTGATTTTGGCTCAGGACATGATCTCAGGGTCATGAGATCAAGCCCCAGATCGTGGGCTCTGCACTGAGCACAGAGTCCGCTTGGGATTCTCTCTCTCCCTCTGCCCCTCCCCCGACTCGTGCACAAACGTGCATGCACTCTCTCTCTCTCAAATAAATAAACTCTTAAATTTTTCCCCTTGTTTCCTCTAAAGTGAATTTCCCAGAATACAAGAAAAAAATACATATATGGGTAATAAACTTCAGGAAAACAAGACAAATAGAAGAAAACAAAACAAGCACCACAATAAAATTCCCTGCTGGTATGATTGCAGAAAGTTAGCGAAAATCTTTAATGTGTCTTGGGAAGTGGGAAGCATGGGTAAAAAATCGCTCTCTGTGAAGCAGACTATTAAAAGGGACTTTGAGGGATGCCTGGGTGGCTCAGTTGGTTGGGTGTCTGCCTTCAGCTCAGGTCATGATCCCAGGGTCTAGGGATAGAGTCCTACACTGGGTCCTACCCGCTGAGCAGGGAGCCTGTTTCTCCCTCTGCCTGAGGCTCCCCTTGCTTGTGCTCTCTCACAAATAAATAAAATCTTTAAAAAAAATAAAAATAAAAGGGACCTTGAAACTAAGACATTCAGTGAGCATGGCACGAGACTCCAAGGAAGCCCAGAGCAAGGGTCTCTACAGCAGCACCCGAAATCCCAGCATAGCTCTTGTCCCCAGCGCTCCCCAAGATGATAAGACTCTGTAAATCCCCAACTAATATTGCTTTGTAGAATAAGACATCTTAAAGAAACTACAGATCTACTTCAAAAAGTGAAGAGAATAAGCAGTTTTAGTTTTAGTTTCTTCCTTTCAGGGCCAACAAGACACAAATAATGACCACCTGTCACACGACATCATTGCATCTGGAATTTAGTATGTTAAAAAAAAAACAAACACTGAGAACTTTTCACTTTTTGTTTAAAGGTGAAAAGAGATGTCTGTGTTTGAAACGTGATTAAGCTAAGATATACATTTCATGACTGGTTACCTGAACAAAGTTGCTATAAATCATGGGTATGCTGTGCTGCTTCAAAGAACTTCTTGAAATGACTGAACCAAGCACCACTAGTTACAGGTTCTGAAGAGGCAGCAATAAAATATAATTTACTGATATCTGAAATTTCTATACTCACAAATCTAGTGGAATAATTTCTGATTCGACCTTCAAAGCATTTCCTACATTTCTGAAATTATTTAACAGAGCTCTGGATGTTTGCTTGACTAAATACCTAGAGCCAATAATACATAATCTTCAGTAAGGGAGGTGGAATGGTTTACAATTTTTCCTAAGATCATCACATTGGTGGTTATAATAAAGTGATTTCTGGTGATAAATGAAAAAAAACTTAAATTTCATAGTTCTGTATTTATTTTAATATGACAAGAAAAAATATAGCTAGCTTCTCAAATGAATGATAGAAGTCTTTTTATTTTTATTTTATTTAAGATTTATTTATTTTACAGAGAGACTTAGAGACAGAGAGAGAGACAGAGACAGACAGAGAGACATGGTGGGAGAGGCAGAGGGAGGAGAGAGAGAATCCCAGGAAGACTCCCCACTGAGCACACAGCCTGACCCAGGGTTTGATCTCAAGACCCTGAGATCATGACCTGAGCCAAAACCAAGAGTCGGACGCTCAACCAACTGAGCCACCCAGGTGCTCCAACTTTTCTATATTTCAATGGCCAGTTCTAAGGAGTCAAAGCCAAGTAATTGCTGACACTTGAAAACAAAGCCATCCTTAACTGTGATGAGAGACCTCTTAAATTTTCACAAGAGCTGCCGATCCTTAGCTCTGCAATGGGGATCTCAACCAGAAAAGGTGCTTAACAAAATACTTTCACATGTCCTATAAAGTAATAACCATTATTATGAAAATCTAAAGTTAATTATTTAAGATACAGAAATGTACTGTATCACTGAAAAAATAAATTATGGTCCTTTAAGGATAAATCTTGTAGAGAGTGGGCAGCAAGGAAAAAGAAAAGAAATAAGGCGTTGAATAGTTTTATGTCAAATTGTTTTTGAAATAAACCACTGCAAAAGATTATGATTTCATCATTCACCAAAAAAGCCTGTCTTCTTAACACCACAACAAAAAAAAAATTCTTATTCTGACTCATACACTTCATATAAATGTAATATATCAGTTGATGCAATATATATCAAACAAAACAAAAACAAATTGGCTGGTCCTGAATATATCATTTTACAACTTGGCTGCATCAACTGTCAGTTCACTCGAGTATTTACTAAGCATTCACTGCAGAGAACACTGCTCCAAGAGTTATTCTGCATTTCATTCCCCAGGCCTACAAATATATTTTTCACATTAATAAGTAGACTATTTTCATCTGAAATTTATGTTTGAAAGAGAGCGTTGTAGAAGCAGCATATAAACTTCAACCAAGGTAAGTGTGTTACCAAAATTTATGGAAGAGGAGTATGACATCATCATTATGTATGACAAAACCGTAACAAAGTATAATGCCTTGATGATGCTAGTTTGTCTTCTCAGACACGTTGATGATGAAAGTGATAGATGTCCAAAATACCATATAAAGACTTAAGCTATGGTATTGCATAACAAATCAAGACTAGGACAGCAATCCTAGGGTTTTTCTCTCTTACACATCAACTGGAAACACAAGCTACTCTTGCAAAGTTGTTTTACCAAATCTCTTAGGAAATAGACCATTCTAAAACTCACACTTTATTTCTTCTTTTAAAGATTCAAGATAAGAAATTCAAATGCTTCCACGCAATTATATTTACAACACTATTAATCTCTATGAGTTTACTATTTTACAGTTACTTTTACCCTGATATTATATAGCAATTTCTATAATCCTGAAAATTGAAAGCAACCAACACAACTTATAAACCCAAAGCACTTAGACCATCCATGTGATTATGGTACAAAAGGAAGGTATTATAGAGATAATTCAAAAAGCAAAGAAAACAAATGAACACATAAAGTACCCGATTGAACCCCCAGAACAGTTATTGTATTTATTAAATTAACTAAATAAAAATCAACTTACATTTTACTATATAATGTGCAGATAATTTATAATGTGCAGAGAGTTCTAGGAACACTGTAAAATACAGATATATTGCCCATTTGTTATAAATCAAGCCAGGGTGGTACCCATTTATAAAAATATTTATACAGTTTTTAATACAAAGACTGAGACAGGTGAAGGAAGAGGAATATGTGGGATACATGTATATATTCTCTGCAAATCAAGGATGTGCCATAAAAAGAAAACCTACAATAGTATTATTGAGAAGAGTTTGGAATACTATTAGATTAAATCTAAAGAATACAAAATAGGTAACAGATGGAGATCAGAGAAGCTTTCTTCTTGGTGCACTACTACATATCAGAACGCTGATGAATAATCCTGAATATGCATTGATATATATTCCTATTTATTCACAGTAGTAAGAATAATGCCTCATCTTTATTGAATGCTCACGGTGAGCCAGGCACTTGAATTCACAGTCAAGGTGTCCTTCAACTTTCACTAAAGCATTTACAAATTTTTCCTTCTCCATTTGACTACTATAGAAACTAGAACTCTGGGAGGTGACACATCTAGAAGCAACCTCACAGTGATAGAAACCTGGGTCCATCTCACCTCAAAGTCCCCCAGGAACCGTTCCAACATCAATCTCAGCTGCTAAGAATTCTAGATACGTAGCTACCTCTCACAGGTCAGCAGCTTTCTGAAGAAAGTAACGTTTTCTAAAACTTTAACATGGCATCAGTCACTACAAAATGACCATAAAAATATTATCAATACTTACAGAATAAGAATAAAATAAAATCTTTATTAAGAAACTCGTACTGACAGGGGTGCCTGGGTGGCAAAGTCGGTTAAGTGTCCGACTCTTGGTTTCAGCTCAGGTCATGATCTCAGGGTCCTAGAATCCAGTCCCATGTTGGGCTCTGCACTTAGCATGGAGTCTGCTTGAGATTCTCTCTCTCTCCCTCTCCCCTGCCCCTCCCGTTCTTGCTGTCTCTCTTCCTAAAATAAACAAACAACATCTTACCAAAAAAGAAAGAAAGAAAGAAAGAAAGAAAGAAAGAAAGAGAAAGAAAGAAAGAAAGAAAGAAAGAAAGAAAGAAAGAAAGAAAGAAAGAAAGAAAAACTCGTGATGACAAAATACTGTGGAAAAGAGGCAGACAAGGCAAAGCCCTCTCCAGTGGCTATTTCTTGGGGAGACAAGTCAAGTGCATAAATAGCTTCAGGGCACAGAAAGACCACAAGGGTACAGCAAGATGAGCAGAATCACCATTGGGCTCTCGAGGCAGAGAGGGAAAAAGAAGGAACCAAGAACCCCAGCTGCATCCGGAGGGATCAAGCTGAGAAGAGGTTGGGAAAGGAGGTCTTGGTGGTAAGAACATCTGATATCGTCGCTTATCTTTTGTGTATCTTCTGTTGAGAGGGAAACATTCTTACAGTGATTTCTGAAAATCTTGTCTTAGATGGGGGAAAAAAACAAGCTGAAATGAGCATTGGGAGTGCAGGTATCTCTTAAAAATTTGCTGGAATTGTAGATACTATATTAAGTGCTCTTCTCACAAAAAAAATATTAATGCAAGGGGCGCTGGGGTGGCTCAGTCAGTTAGGCATCTGCCTTCAGCTCAGGTTGTGATTTCTGGGTCCTGCAATGGAGCCCTGTGTGGAGCTCCCTGCTCAGTGGGGAGTCTGCCTCTCCCTCCCCCCTCCCCTCCTCATACTCGCTCTCTCAAATAAATAAAATCTTAAAATATATATATATATATATGTAAAGAGGGTAGGAGAAAACTTTTGGAGAAGGTGGATATGTTTATGGCGCTGACTGTGGTGATGGTCTCATAGATATGTATGTTATCTCCAAACTCAACAAGTTGTATATATTAAGTATGTGTGCCTTTCTGTATGTATGTCAATCATATCTTAATGAAATGTTTAAAAAACACTAGCTGAGGATTCTAGATAAAAAAAAATTAATCATCTATGAATCACAGAAATGATTTTCAGTAAAGGAAGGCATTAATTACCAGCATGCATATAAGGCAAACCTGTTCTCAGTTCTAAGCTACTTTCTTGGCAGGCAAATTCTGAGTCCAGTCCCTTTCGGATTGTGGTCTTTTGACAAGTTAGTCTAAAGATCACTGCCCTAAATCCGCAGCCTCAGATTAAGCCCACGAGAAATGGCAACAAAGCCCACATTGGGTTGGACATTTCGATACCTTGAGAATTTATGAGTACTCTCCTTGGGCTGGGCTAGGTTACATCAAATACTATTAGATTCTAATAAGGGGAAAGTAGGTAGAGGTTCTTGTTAAGGGCAGTGGCTTTTGCAAAGGTATTTAAGTTGCAGCCTGTAAGAAACATGCAGAAAATTAGCTTTGTTCCAGGTTAAACGGAACACAGATTTTTTTAAAGGCAGATGATATATTTCATTAAGCGTCATTAGATAGTAAAAAAGCCTTAAAAATCAGGCTAATGAGCTTAATTTTTATTCTTTATTAAAACAAAAAGCTTACTCATTTAATCCTTATAATAACCATATAAAGTAAGTTTTCTTATTATTCCTATTTTACTGAAGATAAAACTGAAGCCCAAAGAGGCTAAGTAATTTAAGGTCACATTGCTAGAACATGCTAGAGCCAACATTCTAATCAAGAGAGTTTCCTGGGACTTTCCTCCAATGATTTTTTTTAAAAGAAAGAAAAAAAGGGAGAATGAAGGATGGATATCTTAATCCCAGACTGAGAGTTGTTACACATATTACATTTCAAAATTACAATGATGTGCACACATCGATTTAAAATCTGCTTTTGTATGTTATTTCTCTAGGTAGAGCGTAAACTCCAAGATAATGGGGATCTCAGAACAGAAGGTAATGTGTTAACAAGTCCCCGAAACACATAAGCTCAGCTGGAAACACTACCTTGAGGGGTTGAGTACCAGAGCTGACACTTTTAATGGAATGTAAATCTTAGGGGAGACAAACACAAATTAGGCTTCATTTTTAGACACAGAGAAAAACCGTCTTCCTTCATTCTCTCAAATCAGCAAAATTTTCTTACACTACAGTGTAATGATGCAGGCTGCTCATTTTATTGACTTAAAATTTGACTAGTAAAAAATTAGGCTCACTTCAATGAGAAAACGTATTTCCCTCAAGCCCAGAAGTAAAATTGGCATGCCTGTCTTGTTTTTATTTAGCATTTTTGAAGTCCATTGATTTTTAAACTGTTTTAACAATTGAACCTGTCATTTCCCATGGGGGGAAGGGTACAATACATTGCTGTATTATTTTACAGAATACTTCTGAGAGACTGAGGACAACAGGGGGGCCAGCCTGGTGAGGGGGGAAGTCTGGGGACTTGGATTCCCATGAGACATGTTTCAGCCCCACTCTGTCCTGATCATGATGGAAATGACTTTGGGTCTCTGAATCTTAGTTTCTCTACCACACTACCTATCTCACGGGATCACAGGAAAGATTAGATAACAGAACATTAAGGTAGCTTTCAAAGGACTTTTTTTTTTTTTAAGATTTTATTTATTTATTTGACAGGGATAGAGACAGCCAGTGAGAGAGGGAACACAAGCAGGGGGAGTGGGAGAGGAAGAAGCGGGCTCATAGCGGAGGAGCCTGATGTGGGGCTCGATCCCATAACGCTGGGATCACGCCCTGAGCCGAAGGCATACACTTAACCGCTGTGCCACCCAGGTGCCCCTCAGAGGACTTTCTAAAAAGTAGGCTCTTTTTTTTTTTAAGATTTTTTAAAATTTGTTTGAGACAGAGAGAGAGAGCAAGAGAGAATGAGTGGATTTAAGGGTAGAGGGAGAAGCAGACTCCCCACTGAGCAAGGAGCCTGATAACGGGCTCGATTGCGGGACCCCGGGATCATGACCTGAGCCGAAGGCAGACACTTAACTGACTGAGCTACTCAGGAGCCCCTAAAAAGTAGGCTCTTAATGAAAACAGATGGCTGCTATTTTGGAAGAAACTACCTTCTTTTAAACATGTGATTTGGTCAGGAGTCAGAACTATTACTCCTGGTTGTATAAATTGCTAAATTTTGCTCATGGGCTATTCAGAACTCATCCAAAATACATTTTACTCCATTGTAAAATGCAGATAGTTTATTCTGTGCCTGTCTAAAAAAAAAAATTGCTTGAGCATCAAATCAGACACTGCTGCATGTTGAATAGAAAAGCAGTATCAATGTAGTCAAGCAAATTCCAAATAGTGTTCATAAAATACTTTTTAAAATTCAAGAATAAGAGTAAGAAAAAAATTTAGCAATTAACTTTTCTGTCTATTAATCAACTATGATACGTTTCACAGCCTAACTTATTATCCTGCATTTAATTAGAATTATACGGCTACTACACGACCTCTAAGATCCTTTCTGATTCTTGAATTTTATAATTTTTGATATCGTCCTGCAAAAACTGCTGACACAGACTCTAAATCAGAACTTAAAAAAGTGAAGGCATTGTTCCTGTGCCGTTCAGGCAATGCCCCTCAAGAATTAACTCTTTCTCTATGTCCCAGATGCTACTTACTTCACTAGCCTCAACTCCCATCACATCCCACGTTGTCCTACAATTTATGATGAGTTCCTTGGGGCCATTGTGTCTCTATTCAAGTGCTTTTCCCTCTGGCTAGAAGACCTCCCTTTTTCCAACCTTGTGTGAGGGCACTTCACATCCTGTTGTGAAATGGCCTATTTGCATGCCTTCTTTCTTTTAGATATGTTCCCGAACAGGGAGGACCTTGTATATCTCGGCACTTTCATCGTAGCAAACAATGATATTGACTGTGTTACACGGGGACAATTAAAAAGAGTTCAAGGGGCTCCTGGGTGGCACAGCGGTTAAGCGTCTGCCTTCGGCTCAGGGCGTGATCCCGGCGTTCTGGGATCGAGCCCCACATCAGGCTCTTCCACTATGAGCCTGCTTCTTCCTCTCCCACTCCCCCTGCTTGTGTTCCCTCTCTCGCTGGCTATCTCTATCTCTGTTGAATAAATAAATAAAATCTTTAAAAAAAAAAGAGTTCAAGACAGTCTCTGAAATTTCCAACAAATCCCTAGCATACCTGGGACCTCCTGGGCCAGATGCCTGTATGACTCCAACTGTTGAGTCAGTGCATCTGAGAACCTGGCCCAACGCTGACAACTAGTGGGGAGCCTAGAATCAGGGTCCCCAGCACTTAGGAGACGGTTTCCATTCAAACAACAAACATAATTCCGAAGCATCTGCCAACATCCAGGGTTTTCTTTGTGCCAGGCAATTAATCTTAGCTTTGGCGGAACAACATGACCAAACCTCATGAGATTTACAAACAATTGCAATGCCATTCTTGACATGGTTATTACATCCTGGACCCTGTTGTTTTATTTTTAGATCTATTTCCACTCAAAGTCCACAAAGAAAGTTCCCAGTTTCTCAGTACAAAAACTCACCAAAATGTAGATGAATAAAGAATAAAGTCTCTCCTTGTGAGCTGCCCTAACCCTTGGCATTTTAATAAAATACCTCCAGGAGACAAATGTGACTCATTGCTTCCCCACCTGGTTTGCCAGCCTCTGGCAATTTTTAGAACCCTCAGATGGAATGGCAGATTGCATTTTCTGCAATGGCAGATACACACACACACACACACACACACACACACACACACACACACCCTTCTCACATACTTTCTATTAAAATGTGATGGCAGTCCTCCAGTGAAATGAGGTGAGGTCTATGTTCCCTCCTCCTCCTAAAATCTGGGTGGACCTTTACACCTGCCTCAATCAATAAGATGCAGGAGAAGTAGGGCCGTATGACTTCTGAGGCTAGATCATAAAAAGCAAAATGACCTCAGACTGACTCACCTTCTATCTTGAGACACTTGGTCCTGGAATCCAGCCACTATGTTGTGAGGAATCCCAGGCTACACGAAGAGGCCCCGTGTGGGCCTACCAACCAGTAGCCCTGGCAAACCTTACCACCAGCTCTGTGAGGTAACGAGAAGATACGCCCAACTTCCAGCATTTGAGTCTTCTAGCTGAGACCCACCGAAACCATGACAGATAAGAGACGATCACTGCTGTTTGAAGCCACCAAGTTTTGGAATGATTTGTTAGGCAGCAATGAATAATCAAAATAGACTTGGCAGGCTGCCTAGTCTTTGGAATATCAATTTCAACTAGATTTAAGGCAGTCTGAGACCTTATACTGTTCGAGCAATTTTTAAAAAAATTTTTATTGAAAGACTATCTGCAAATAACCATTCTGAATTTCATATTCCTATAGCAAAAATTATACCATTATGGAAGAAATAAGAAAATCATTCAGAAAAATATGAAATTTCTTAACTGATAGAAGATTCTAGATTGTTTTTTAAAGCCCTCCATAATCTTTCCCTATGTTTTTAACTATATTTCTCCAACAAGGTTTGAAGAGCACAGTTTTGTTATTATTGTTGGTTTTTTAAAAAATTTATTTATTTTATATATAGAGAGATAGTGCAGGAGTGAGGGGCGGGGGAAGAAGCAGAGGGAGGAGAGAGAGAACCTCAAGCAGACTCTGTGCTGAGTGGGGAGCCTGATGTGGGGCTCGATCTCACGACCCTGAGATCATGACCTAAGCCAAAACCAAGAGCTGGACGCCTAACCGACTGAGCCACCCAGGTGCACCTGTTATTGTTGCTTTAAAAGATCTTTCTTTTTGTTTTAAATGAAATGTGAATTCCCTTTGGCATAAAATACACAACCCTGTGAACCAGACACCTCTAACCCATGCTGTCTCACAATTAAGTTCTGATGCATTTCTTTGAATTTATCTCTATAAACCCTTGATTCCATTAAAATTATACCTAGTTATATACCTAATACCCTGTGAAACCAACTTTTGTTTACTCAGTTTTCATTCTTAGAATTCCCTCCCATCTGCCATTAAACCTATGGCTCACCTTAAGCCTTCTCTGCCCAGTTACTCACCAATAAGCAGGTCCATAGATATCCCACCAGCCTTCACAGAACACCCCACCTGGAAGATCTCCCTCCAATCTGCTAAATAACATATACCTCAAGTCAGAGTGAGTTCCTCTCCCCGGTGGACCATTATTTACCTTTTCATATATGCTTCAGTTTTCCCATCCATAAAACGAGGCTAAACGTGGTATCTAGCTCCTGAGGTTGCTGTGAGAATTGATTAAAAATAAAAGCACTTCATAGGTCCAGGTACACACATAATTATCACGATATTTACATCTCCTCTTAATGGTATTCAAGGTATTTGAGCAGGTTCTTCGTCTTACACTATCATTGTGTGCAGGCAATCACATAATGCTCATTGTATGGGATGGTCTGCGGTTGGAGTGCTGGAGTAGGTCAGCACATTACACCGTTAAATCACTTACTGACATTAATCATATTCAAATTCAAGGGCTGCCTACAGTTTGGAACACAGACATAAAAGTGGAAAAATAATCCTCTTCCAATATTTCATGTAGGATTAATTTTGACAAGATATATGCAAATTCAGGAAGCCACGCTATGACCAGAACTTCATCTGTTAAGACACAATTTCAGTGAACAGCCTCTTTCCCAAGAAAGCTGAAGCCCTTTCTCTCAGTTTAAAGAGGTATCAGGCACCTCCTCCTCACCCCCCACCTCTCCAAACAAAGCTTTGGCGATCTCTCTGGACTCGGAAGGACTGACATCAATAAGTGATTCTGAGAACAGGTCCAGCTTGGGATTTGAAGTAATAAATACCATCATGGAAGCCTACGTACCCTGAAGGTGATAAGAGATGACTTAAAATAAAAAGGTGATGAACAGGGGCACCTGGGTGGCTCAGTTGGTTAAGCATCTGCCTTCGGCTCAGGTCATGATCCCAGGGTCCTGGGATCGAGCCCTGTGCCTGGCTTTCTGCTCAGCAGGGAGCCTGCTTCTCTCTCTCTCTCTGTCTCTCTGCCTGCCACTCCCCTGCTTGTGCTCTCTCCCTCTCTCAAAGAAATAAATAAAATAAAACAAATAAATAAATAAAAATCTTTAAAAAAAAAGTTGATGAACACAGTGCTTACTATGTGGAAAAAGTAAATCTCCACTTGAATATTTCTGATCTGTATTGCTTAAAGGCTTACTTGGGAAGGCTAAGGAAGAATTAAAAAGACAAACAAACAAACAGGTATTATAGTTGTAGAAAAGCAGCTCATCAGTATTCTAAGATTTGAGGAAAAATAACATTGAGGCACTTTATCTCACAAATCAATGCTATACCCCACAGTGGCAATAGTTAATAATACTGTATTGCATATTTAAAAGTTGCCAAGAGAGTAGATCCTAAAATTTCTCATCACAAGAAAAAAATCCTGCAACTCTATATAGTGATGGATGTTAACTAGACTTATTGTGGTGATCAGTTAGCAATCTATACAAATATGGAATCATTACGTTGTACGCCTGAAGCTAATATAATGTTGTACATCAATTATATTTAAATTTAAAAAATGAAACACAATTTATTGCAGGAAAGTTACAACATCACGCTGAAAAGGCTTACTGTAATACACCATCTCTAAAATAAATATTCTGTCAAGAACCAACTATTTAAAAAGTTTCCTCCAAGATGGATATTCAGAGGCAGGTGATTAATCGCAAATTGGGAAAAAGGTCTATGAATACTGATGTTCATACTTGTATTATGTATCACAGTGAACAACTGAGTGTCCCCAGATGGAAATACAGTTAATTAAATTATGGCTCATTTTCTTAATGTGGTATTATACAACATTAAATTGTTTACAAAGATTTATAGCACCTCAGAAAATACTGAAAGCATAACGTTTAGTGAGAAAATAAGATAACTAAAGCACATATATCATAACACCGTGATCAGACAAACGGATGCTCAGCATAAAAACTGGCAGGAAATGTAAGAGGTTCCTTGGACTTTTTTCACATCTTCTGTTATTTTACCAAATATAAAAGATACATATATCTTTTTTAATGGAATATTTTCATATTGGACTATTTTACAATTAAGTTTCTCATTAGCTTCTTATCCTGTCTTCCCCCTTTCTCCTTATTCTTCTCTTCTTCATTTACAAGTTAGTCTACCAATGGAGAGTTTGGTCTCCAGGGGCGCCTGGGTGGCTCAGTCCATTGAGCATCAGGCTCTAGATTGTGGCTCAGGTCATGATCTCAGGGTCCTGAGATCGAGCCCCAGGTCAGGCTCAGCAGGGAGTCTGCTTGAGATCTTCTCTTTCCCTCTCCCTCTGCCCCCACCCCAATAAATAAATAAATAATTCTCTAAAAAATAAAATGAGTTTGGTCTCCAGATTCCAAAAGAACTGGAGTTAAGTTACATCCCAGCCATTTTCCAATAGTGGGAACTTCTGTAAGTTAGTAACTCCTGAAGTTTCCACATTTATAGGAATTAGTAGAATAACGGCATCTCGATCTCTGATTGCTGAAAAATTAAATAAGAATGATAGAAATACAGCTGTCAGCATTGTGCCTGCCACATGGTCATTAGTCAAAAAATAAGAGTTGATACTTTGCACTTCATGGCCTGCTGTTCCCCCTTCTGTGTCCTTCTTTGCCTCCCATAAGAGAAGTTCAGTATTGTTAACACGGGCAGAAGGCAGAGCAAACATGACCTAACCAAAGCAAACATCTGTGTGTTCTTTAATGTTGCACTGACTTATGCAAGATTTGCAAAAGTCCAAAGAAGTAATGATCATGAAAATATCAGGAGGATGTCAGTATTTCAAAAAAGAAGAAACCCACACAACTAAAAATTAGCCTGAATTGCTGTTATTTCTTTGCTCCTATTGTATTTCCCCAAAACTGAACTCACGTGCTAATCACCCCTCTGTCCATGGGGAGGATGGACTTAGGGCTAAGATCATCTTCTCGTGCTCCAGAAAACAGTGTCTCTCAAGCTTCTACATTTTTCAGAGCTTAATGCCTTTGCTTACTGAGATTTCATATGTTACTGCCTTCTCCATATGAACACTGCAGGGCTTTAAACAGGACATTTGAGATGAAAATATAAAAATGTTCCAGTTTGGATTTCTTTGTTAAAATTTCAAAGTACATTCCTGGAACACATATTGCCTTTGTCGGTACACATTGCTATATATAGTTATACATGAATCATATTAGTGTGACCCCACGGCACTAGGCAATTATTCACCCATTCTGAACCATTTCCTGGAATTCACCCATGCTTGAAAAAAATTAAAAAAAAAAAGAATCTGTCAGCATGAGAAAATCAAATCTTTAAAAAAAAAATGGTTTCTGGGGGTGCCAGGGTGGCTCAGTCGGTTAAGCGTCTGCCTTCGGCTCAGGTCATGATCCTAGGGTCCAGGGATCGAGCCCCACATCACGCTCCCTGCTCAGCGGGGAGCCTGCTTCTCCCTCTGCCTCTGCTGCTGCTCTCTCTCTCTGTCAAATAAATAAATAAAATCTTAAAAAAAAAACGGCTTCTGTATTAGTCAACAGAACAAATGGATGCATAGAAAGAGAGAAATCAAGAGACAGATTAGAAGGGATTGGCATAGGAGGTGATGGAAGCCAGTAAGTCCCAAGATCTGTGGTCAGCAAGCTGGTGATCCAGGATATCCAACAGGGTTGCTCCATTCCCAGTCCAAAGGCCTGAGAACCAGCAGTGCCAATGGCATAGGCTCCAGTCCAAAAGCTGGAAGATTCAAGACCCACGAAACGCCAATATTTCAGTTCAAATTCGAAGGCAGGAATAAAACCCCAATGTCCAGCTACAGTCACTGTTTTTTAAATTTAGCAAGAAGCTTCTGATTTTTCCAGGCAAAAATACAAGAACAAAATAGTAGCATGATTAAGGAATTACAGCTCAATTTAGGATAGTAACTGGCAAAGGGCTGTAGAGATGGGTGGGCATTTTCTTACTATCAGAAGTTATTTTTTTCATTAAAAAAAATGTTAAGCTTTTTGTCTTGGAGGAGTCAATCCCAATCAATTTCTTAGCTTCAAATATTTTCTTCTGTATTTATTTATTTTAATCTTTAGGAATACTTTTCATTGTAATGTATCATACATACAGAAGACCTCACACAGCATTTGGAATTCACAAAGAGAACACACTTAACGACATCAGCAGACAGCTCAAGAAACACTATGAACAGCACTCCCTAAGTGCCCTCTCTCACTTACTAGCTCCCCGGAAAAATAATCATTATTCTTATTTCCAATTCCATAGATTCAGTTCACCTCTTTTGAATTTTTTATAAATGAATAATCTTTCGTGTCAGGCTTCTTCTGTTCAACATAGAAGTGAAATGTTACGAATTCACAAGATTAATCCATACTGTTGCATAAACTTCATTCTCTCTGCTACGTCGTATTTCATCATATGAATATATCACACTTGTCCATTTTATTACTGATTTGCAATTGGGTTACTGCTACTTTGGGACTCTTTTAAATACTCCTGCTATAACATTATTTTACATGTCTTTCAGTAAATATATGAACAAGTTCCTTTTGGTATATCACTAGAAATGGAATTTCTCTATTTTAATGTGTATATTATATTCAGCTTTAGTAGACTCCAGACACGGTTTTCAAAGCCATTGTACCAATTTATTCTTCTACCAACAATATATGAGAGCTCCACTTGTATCATGTGCTCACCAGCATCCCATGTTGTCTGTTTCGTCTTTGGTTTGTTTTTTCTTTTTCATTTTAATCATTGTGCTGTATGTTTAGAAATATCACAAAGTGGGTTTAATTTGCACTTCTCTGACTAATGAAACTAGGTAGCTTTTCATATGTTTTTTGGTCTTTCTTTTCTTTTTTTTTTTTACTTTATTTTTCTGAAGATTTTATTTATTTGAGAGAGACAGAGAGAGAGAGAAAGGAGAAGGAGGGAGGGGCAGAGGGACTGAGAGAAGCAGACTCCCCACTGAGCAGGGAGCCCAATGCTGGGCTCCAACCAAGGACCCTGGAATCCCGAACTCAGCTGAAGGCAGACGCTTAACTAACTGAGCCACCCAGATCCCCATTTTTCTGTCTTTTAGATAACTCTTGTAAAATGGGTACTCACAGAGTTTGTGTTTGTTTGTTGTTGGTTTTTTGTTGTTGTTTTGTTTTTCATACAATTGTCTTTTATTCCTACTGAATTGTTGGAACTAGCTGTATATTCTGGAAATAAGTCCCTTCTCAAATATACATATTACATTTCTCCTCTTGTCTGTGTTTTCCCCTTTCCCTCTCTCTGTGATTTTTTAAATAAACAGTAGCTCAATTTCATTTAGCCCAATCTATTGATATTCTTCCATTACCCTTCCAACTTTCTGTATCTCTTTAAAAATTCTTCACTTACTATAAAGGTATGAAGATATTCTATTTTTTTCTCAAAAGTTACAGAGTTTTGTCTTTCATTTTTAGAGCTAGAATGATGTTAACATTGATTTTTTTTTAATCATAGGAAGGTTCAAAATTCATTTATTATTTCTAGTCTATATATTCAATTGACATGGCATTCATTACTGGGGGAAAAAATCTTTCTCCACAGCTGCAGATATTTTGAGTACTAAATTTAGCTTTGTTAATGCACAAGCACGTTAGAGCAAGAATTATGGATAAATCCGTTGCTTTTTAAAAGTGGTTTGGGAACAAGTTTATTACCTATGAAATAACAATTAATGCTTATAATCTCATCACATTCTAATTCTATGACTTTACTTGCCTCTCAGAGAATAAAGAGTTCGAGATCTTTTACTCCCAGCATTAGAAACTGGCATATTGTAGGTGCTCCATAAACGTTTCTTGAATAAAGTGGTTTCACATTTTTCTAACTGTACTGGATTCTTCATTTACAAAAACACAGTAAAATATTGGTTTTCATGATATGCATCCAAGCTCAAAAATAGTTACGAATATCATTGTGCTTTAAACTGAAAAGATACACTTCATGAAAGAAGTACGCAGAATTCCAAAATCTGAGAACTGATAAAACTAACAAGTTTCCTTTGCCGCAACAACTTTAACAGTTAAGACTGGATCCATGGCAGAAATGAGTATTTTGGGAATTCAAGGATTTCCATTTGAAAGCATCGGTTTTTGCCCTGGAATTGTGTTTCAAGGCATACCTTGTTTCATTATGCTTCACTTTACTGCACTTTGCAGATCTTGTGTTTTTTACAGATTGAAGGTTTGGGGCAATCCTCTGTGCAGCAAGTACCATTTTTCCAACAGTGTTTACTTTGTGTCTCTGGGTCACATGTTGGTAATACTCACAATATTTCACATGTTTTGATTATTATTATATGTTACAGTGATTTGTGATCGGTGATTGTGACCTGCTAAAAGCTCAGATGATGGTTAGCATCTTTCAGCAAGAAAGTATTTTTTAATTAAGGTATCCACATTGTATATTTAGATACAATACGACTACACACTTAATAGATACAGTATTATCATATTACAGATACTTAAGAGATACAGTGTAAGTGTACCTTTCATATGCACTGGGAAACCAAAATATTCATCTGACTTGCTTCATTGGGGTGGTCTGGGACAGGATCTGCAATATCTCTGAGGTACACCATATTTTACTTTCTTCTTTACATTTCAGTCTATTAGCTAAACTTTAGACAATGAATCTATGGTGCTTTTACACACAGAAAAAAATGTTATTTTCAAAAGGTCTCACTTATCTCAAAACTACTAGTTTTTCATGAGAAGGGTTCCTATCAGAGTTTTGAAAAAGAAGACATGTCGAATACTCTGTAGGGGGCA
Source organism: Ursus maritimus (assembly GCF_017311325.1). Classification (NCBI taxonomy): domain Eukaryota; kingdom Metazoa; phylum Chordata; class Mammalia; order Carnivora; family Ursidae; genus Ursus; species Ursus maritimus. The sequence goes on from NW_024426663.1 coordinate 70,268,457, forward strand.
AAAGCTAGGACACCTAGTCTATCTACCTGTTGTGACTTACAAGGCTAGACTTAGAAAAAGTAGAATAATAAAACTTCTCTCGGGTCATTCCTTCCATAAATTATCTTAATTTTGTGTGAAGATACAGCCAGTTGGCCAGAAAAGTAAATGTTTTCTACTAGCAAATGCGGCCGCTGTACAACTGCAGTACCAGCGAGTACACAGAGATGGCGATAGAGAGCATCATATGTTGGATTCTGCTCTACAAAATAGTAAGACCTTAGGGGTTTTGGAGAGATTTCCAAACACAAGAAATCCTGAATTTGGAACATCTCAAGGTTGCCTAAATCAAATTCTGTGCCATGTTTTCCCTTACTAAACAACGGTCTAAAATCCAAACAGTCCTTTCTGAATTTTTCAAACGAAACAATCCTACAATGTTAAGCCCATGTTTATAATTATTTGAAAAAGAGAGAAAATAGACCACATGCTTTGCACCTTTTGATGTATGAACTAATTAGTTCCACAGAATTTATAAATTAGTAGATATTGAGTATAAATAGCCTTAGATTCCTCATTGTACTTCCCTGGGTGAAATAATATCAAAATGAAAATAAATTGAATGAACATTATCTTTTGTAACTTAATAGAAAGAGAAGAGAGAACTTAATATTTTATTAAAAAAATAGTTTCGGGATTTCTCTTCCCATTATTTACCTGTAAGTTTAACGTAAACATAAATACATTTTGAAAATCAGGTAATACTTTTTATTTCTTGAAACCTGTATATGCTTCTCTAAGTTCTGCTGTTTTCAGCTTAAAAACAAAGGGTTGTATTTGAATTGAGAATAACTTCTTTTGCAGTGCTGTTGCAGAGGTGATGGTACCATCATTAACATCATGGCCGTCAATATCATCCAAGGAGTATAGTGAATTGCTCCACTCCAGTGAGTTCCTACCTGCGAGGATGATGTCCTCCAACCTCACTGTGCTACTAAACTTTTACCAAATTAGTCCAAGAAAAGGTTGTAGCCTTGTCACAGTGAAATCAACAGCTCAAATACCAATGCCTTCAGAGACAAGGAGGGAAATAATAATAAGACAGCATATAATGGTGTGAGCTATGGCCGGCTGGGAAGTATAAGCCCAAAGGCTTTCAGATTCCATTTTTTCCCTCATAGATTTGAAATCAGAATTTATTCCTCTTGCCATTTTGACATAATAGTAAGAAAACATTTCCAAACAAGCGTTTAAACTCAAAGTGGAGAAACCTTCTGGATATTTAGCAGTGTGTGAGGGAGACAAACAGAAACATATTCAATGGCCAAAACAATTCCAGCCAACATTCTGTAAGTCGTAGACTTCACGTCACAGACATTAGCTTCAGCAAGTGCCCTTAAGTTGAGACAAATGCCTGGGTTCCTCCATTCGCCTCTGTTCAGACTCAGAGGCCAAGATTGAGAATAGAGGCGTTTCATTCTGGCAGATAAGAGGAATACAAGAAAGTGGATTATGGATTTTGTCCATGCTAGCTTTCTCTACTTGCTTTCCTCATGTTTTTTTCTTGGGGCCACTCTAATAGGTTCTGGTTCCTATGACTCAAACAAATGGCTCCTGGAAGGTTCACCAACGGATTCTAGGCTCCAAGGTAATATTCAAGTTTCAGTCCTCACCTGTATAGTCAGCAGTGTGTAACCAATGTGATCATTCCTCGTCCTTCAAAAAGTTTTACTAGGCTACTTAGATATCATTTTCTCTTGGTTCTTCTACTTCATGACCCACTCTTTCTTGGCTTCTTTGCTAGTTCCTCCTCATTTCAGTAATTGTAATATTTAAACTTCCCTTAGGCTCAGTAATTAGATTTCTCCTCTTCTCCACCTACTCTCCTCCCTAAATGGAGCTCATCCAGTCCCATTAATTTAAATACCATCTATATGCAAATAGCCTCTGCTCAGCCCTTTCTCCTGAACTCCAGAGTCATATATCTGACAACCTACTTGATATGTCCACTCAGGTGTCTACCTGGCAACTCGAATTTACCATATGCAAAATGGAACTTCTGCATTTGCTTTCTACAATTTTCCCTCTCTCAGTAAATGGCAACTCCATCCCTCCAGGTGTCTAGATAAAAGGTCATGGTGCCTACCTTGATTCTTCTTTTTCCTTCAAAGGCACATCTAATCCACTAGCCAAACCCAAAGGCTACACACGTTAACACTTAACTAGAATTCAGCCACTTCCCACAATCTACACCGCTTACACTATGGCAGGTTATATATGGCCACAAATCCTTTGAGAGTCCTCCCACCAAGAGATAAAGTTTAAACCCCAACCCTGGAATTCTGGTGGGCCCTGTGGCAACTCTGACACATAGAACAGGACAGAAGTGATGCTGCCCCACTTCCTAGATCCAGGCCTGAAGACACTGAAGCTACCACTTTTGGTCTCTTAAGATACTTGTTCCTGGAGATGTAATATGCTATGTGAGTAGTTTGAATAACATACTGGAAAGGCCATGTGGGGAGGTTCCGAAACTACATGGAGGGAGAGAGGGATTCTTTGATCCCAAGCTTCTTGATCTTCCTTCCGAGACACTGAGCATGCATTTGAAGTGATCTTGGATCCTCCAGAGAAGCTGCCAGCCAAATACCTCTAAATGATCCTTGCTTGCTCCTCACGAAGCAGAACTGGCCAGATGAAGGCCCCGCTTACATGCTTGGCCCACAGAAGTGTGATGCATTATAAAGTGGTTGTTTTTATAAGCCACTAAGTTTGGGGTAACTTGCTCCAAAGTAATGGATAACCAGAACAATCTTGCTTTCCCAAGGAATCATCACTCTTCTCTTGGATGACTTCAAAGCCTTTTAACTGATCTCTGATCTGATTCCAAGGTTGGCCTTCCCATTTTTTCTTTACAAAGAAGCCACAGTAACTCTTTAACAAATACTGTATCACTCATGTCCTCAAAACCTTCCAATGGATTCCTTCCGAATGGAGGTTGATAACCAGACCTTATAAAGGCATTGATAGCCCCACCTGATCTGAACCTCCTCTGTCGTTCTGACTTTACATCCTACCATGCCTCCCCGTACCCACGGCCCTTCAGCCATACTGGCTTCTCTCAAGTTGCTGGGACACACCAAGCATCCTCCCACTGCACTGACTACTGCCTTTGCATTTACTATACCCTCTGCCCAGGACAGCTTTCATCCCTTGTCACCAACATCACTCCTCCTTTACTTCCATCCATCCTCTGGTTAAATGCCATCTTCTAAGAGATGACAGTGATGACCATCACCTATTAAGTAACATTCCAACATTCCCACTCCAGCAAACTCTATATATCTCACACTGACTTTTTTTCCCCAAACCACGTGACACAGCCATTTATATTACCTATTTACCTCATATGTTTATTTTCTGTCTCATCTTTTGGTGTATAATTTTATTGCATTGGCATTATTCTTAAAAACCAACCATTTCAAAAACTTGGTTGTTTTTAAATTTATAAAAAGATGATCATGTTTATAATCCTTGGGAATCCATTTTTTCATTGAATCATTTCTTACTAAGATTTATCCATGTCATTGGATTTTGCTACAGGTTATTCATTTTGCCTATGGTATTATTTTGTGAATTCACAACAAATCACTCATCTTCTCTTGTACTCGTTCACATTTAGATGGTTTTCAAATCTGCTACTGTGAATAGTGCTACTATGAATATTACTGTACATGTCTCCATGCATGTGTGCAAGAGTTTCCAATAGTAAAATATCTACCAGTAGAAAGCCTAGGTGATAGGTTATTTGAACGCTATGCTTTTCCATTAGTCTTTGTACTGGGTCATGTTTCATGTTTCTACTGAAAACCCTCTGAGTTTCCTCAGTCCCTTTGTTATACATCTGGACCAATATATTTAACTATGCAGGACGTCTAGTGGTTGCCTTTTCATCATCTATACTTCCTTTCTTCCACTAACTGTACCCCAATTTTCCCTTGATAAACTCACTTTTCCATTTCCAGCAGTTCAGGTGGGTGTGGCAAAGCCAGCTCTAGGAATGAAACAGACTGGCGAAACCATCCCCTACATCCCATCCTCTCAACCCACAGTCGTGCATTAAAGACAGCCAGGTAAGCCATTTAGAGACACTTGCTGGAGCTTCTGGGAAGAAGACTTTTATTTCTCTTCTATGGAACTGACTACAGAGGTGCTCTCATCTCCTAGACGAAACTTATAAGGCTTGCAACCTAGAAACGGAAGATACCCTGGGGATGCAGGGTCAAGAAACAGCAAGAGAGAAACAAGGTCCTGGTCACACCTTCAGATCCTCATAAGCCATTATCTAAACGGAATGCTCTACCTAGCATTTTATACTGTCTGATCCAATAATCCCTACCACTTTATGTCTTCTTTAACCAGAGTTTCTGTTACATGTCTCATAAAAGTCATAATACATCCCTAATTTTAACTCCAATAGTTCCTTTGCATTAACCTTTCACCTAGCTGTTCCCAGCCAGGTCCCTTTTCCCCCAACACTCCCCTGGCATTTATTATTTTCTACCTCCCGTCTAGCAAATTCCTGCACTTCAAAGTCCAGCTTCATTCCCATGTCTTGTATGAACCCTTCCCTGATCATGCTGGAACTTCACAGGACCCCGCAGCACTTTTCTGCTTTCCTCTGTGGGGTGACATTCTGTTTTCGCCATCTCTTTTAGAGTCTTATGTTCTAACGGACATCCTCTGCTGTGCTGTAGTATGCTTCTTGCCTCGTCCAACTCATAAGCTTGCTGAGTTCAGGGACCACGAGTTGTATTTCATTATCTCTTCCAAGACCATAAATCCTTATTAAATGAACACACTCTGTAAAGTATGTCTGTGCCTTCTCCATTCTCACTCCACTTTCTCAGTTTCCAAGATGCAAGATTCCATGTTGAACGGGAAACCCCAAAAAGCCATCGCTGTTAAAACTCAAGCAATAGATTTGCCTTACCCCTTGCCTACCAAGTGTCTCTCCCCAGCGTATTACCCTGGATGCTCTAACTGTCTGTGCACCACTCCAGAGTTTTTACAGGTATAAAATTTTCAAGGTTATAAGAGAACACATTTTTAAAAAAAATAAAGTGCCTTAATGCTCATGGGCGATAAGGTAAACAATCGATGAAAGAAAGTATTTCATGGGTATATAACAGAAAATCTTAGAACATCTAACAAATGTGTATGTATGTATGTATGTATTTTTGAGGGGCGAGGGGCAGAGGAAGAGGGAGAAAGAGAACCTTAAGTAGGTTCCCCGCTGAGCACAGAGCCCGACGCAGGTCTCGATCTTACAACCCTGAGATCACAAGCTGAGCCGAAATCAAGAGTCGACACTTAATCCACTGAGCCACCCACGTGCCCCTAACAAATGTTTATAAACATTATAAATAGAAAGAAAAACAACCTCTAAAAGCAGGATAGTGATGAGAAGGATGAATGGAATGGGGCTGTCAAAACATGAGTGAAATGAATGAATCTCACTTGACCCAGAGGGAGGAAAAAAAAAAAAATCCACGAGTTGAGAAACCGGACAGGGCACCTAGTATCAAAGCTTTGAGAAGTGGCTGGTGATTCTATTGTTGTGTTTGTCAGGAACCGGTGATGACAGCCCTCCAAAAACATTTCACAGTTTTCGTAAAATTAGCTAAATTCATTTCACAAAACTTCTACTCAGATGGTTGTGACAACTTAACCTAGTATATCAAGACAGTTAATGTCTAAAAACTGTGTGACAAAAAAGTATCAGAATCGCTTAAAAAAAAAAAAGGTTTGTGGTGATGTATGATCAATCATTGCCAAAGAACATGTAATTCTCACTTTTATATTACCCTGGTCCCTACAAAAATGAAAAGTGCTACAGCCTATATGCCATGCTGTACAACACAGACAATAAATCCACAAATACTGAACAGTGCTTTCTATTCTGAATTGGTTCCCTTGATTAGGTGGTAGAGAAAGTGGGGAGACTGAGGGAGACTATTTCGTCCTTTATGTTCTTTTTTATACAGAACATTAAAAAGTCATTTTTAGGGGCACCTGGGTGGCGCAGTCATTAAACGTCTGCCTTCGGCTCAGGGCGTGATCCTGGCGTTCTGGGATCGAGCCCCACATCAAGCTCCTACGCTAGGAGCCTGCTTCTTCCTCTCCCACTCCCCCTGCTTGTGTTCCCTCTCTTGCTGGCTGTATCTCTCTCTGTCAGATAAATAAATAAAATCTTTAAAAAAAAAAGTCATTTTTACCCCCAGATGATTGTATTCTGTTTTCTTTTAAGAAAGATCATGCAGAGAAAGACAATTATCATATGGTTTCACTCATTTATGGAACATAAGAAGTAGGAAGATCGGTAGGAGAAGAAAGGGAAGAAGAAGGGGGGGGCAAACAGAAGGGGGAATGAACCATGAGAGACTATGGACTCTGGGAAACAAACTGAGGGCTTCAGAGGGGAGGGTGGGGGATTGGGATAGACCGGTGATGGGTAGTAAGGAGGGTACATATTGCATGGAGCACTGGGTGCTATATGCAAACAATTAATCATGCAACATTGCATCAAAAACTAAGGATGTACTGTATGGTGACTAACATAACATAATAAAAAATTTTAAAAAAATTGAGAAGAAAAAAATAAAAAGATCTTTCTCAAATGTCTCATATCCTTGATCAGAGCCAATGAAAGAAACGTCATCTCTTGCCCTTTGGGGCATGACTGTGTCATCCCCTAAGGAGTTCTAAAAAGTACATCTTGTCTGGGCTTTAGCTCAGCCCCATTGGTCCAGAATCTCCCTGGGTGGCACCTGGAGACCTACCTTTTTTGGAAAGCCAGCTGATTAGGGTCATGTCCTGGCATCTGCATCCCCCTGTCATCCCTGCACAGTGCCTGGCTCCAAATGCATCAGGTTCTCCGGATTCCCCCACTCTCCTGAAAGATGACTGATATGCCAAGAAGCAATCACCTCACAGCACAAAGCTTATAATCATTTGTCCTATAATCATTTGTCCAGCAGGTAGTGGTGATGAATGTACGACCACAGGAACGATGCAAGGACCTACTAAATTCAGTTAAACTAAAACTTGTGTCAGATCGTGTTAGAAGTCTACCTTGTACCCATATGAAACTCACACGACTGCCGTACATTCTGTATCCTAATCCAAAACACACAGTGAAGCACCGTGGAGATGGGTGGAAAGGAGAGAGGGCCAGCACAAGACAGGGCCTGGGCCAACGTGACAGGTCATTTATCACATGGGACTGTCCTCTAGAAAGTAGTCACTTATCTTAATGATAACCTTCCACCAGACTCTGCGAACGCAGTCTAACTCCAGACGAGTGTGATGGGAAAAGCACCGAGGTAGAAAGGTTCGCTGAAAAACTAATGCAAGGTCTAGTCCCTCAGGTAAGAGGCTCTAGTAGACAGGTTTTCAGGGCCTGTCTTAGACAGTTTGCATGCTATCACGCAATACCATGGCCTAGGTGACTTAAACAGCAAAAAACATTTACTTCTCACAGTTCCAGAGGCTCAGAAGGCTAGACGACACCCTTCCTAGTTTGCAAATGGCCTTCTATCTTCTTGTATCCTCACATGGCATAGAGGAGAGAGGGAACAGACTCTCTGGTCTCTTTTTACAAGAGTACTGATTTCATCATGAGGACCCCACCCTCGTAACCTCATCTAAACCTAATTGCCTCTCAAAGGCCCCACCTCCTAATACCCTCACCTTGGGAGTGATGGCTCCCGCACAAGAATTTGGGGGCACGTAAACATCCAGCCCATCACAGGGCCCTAGGCAAGCAGATCAGAGCTCAGAAAAAAGACACTACCCAGTAAGCCAGCAACACAGACTGGGTATGAATTCTGTAGTTAAGAGTCTATATCGACAATGTGTAAGACACAGGAGTGCCCTTAGAGTCTTAAATGGCGTACATGAGATAGCTGGCTTAGGACAATAGATTAATTCCTCTACACCAATTTATAAGATATAAGAAATACAAAAGCATAACACACACGAATCTGATAAGCAGGAAAGACCAAACACAAACCACTGAAAAGCAGTTTACTTAAAAATTATGCAGAAGCTGAGTATGCCTTAGGAACAGAAAGAAAAATAACTGATAGAACTCCATGAGACATATAAGAAAATCACTTTTTTTTTTTTTTAAACCAATTGAAGAGTAATATATCAAAGACTAGAGTGAGGCCTAAGCACAGCAGGGTGCTGGCTAAGTTAAGGTAAAAAATGCCTTTCTGAGTGAATTCATAGAGAATTGCTTCTAGACTATGTATGGGAAGCAATTCAAGGAACTCTTAACAGCTCCTGCTTCCCAGAAGGAGTGAGAGGCAGGGAGACAGAGAAGAGACTCACTGTGGACTGAATGCCCTTTTGGAACTTAAAATTTATAGAATGTGTATCTATAAACTATTTAAAAGTTAATGAATTAAAAAAAAAAAAAAACAGAGAGGAGTGTTCCAGTTTTCCCTTCCATCAGCAGACGGCACACCTCCGCAAAAGACGTTTTTCTAAAGAGTTATAGGGCCAAGAAATTCTTGACTGTTGGTGGAAACAAACTCCAAAAGAAAATATGTAAAACTCAATAGGATACAAAAGCCCATGTCGGTCAAGCTATTGTTTTGGTGACATCCGCTGGAATGGGCAGGGTAGTCACGCACCCAGTCAACTGTGACTGGTTTATACATTTAAACAGAGAACATGCCATGATCCATGTGTGTATAGGCTAAATCAGCCCTGTCAAAATTTTGGGGGGAAAACCTATTCAGGATAAATTGCAATGTCAAAATACTGTGAAAGAAATCCATTTGTGATGCCATTGCAAAGTTAATTACACTTATAATAAGCCCAGTACTCGAAACAATGAACTAGAATGATATTTTAGAGGTATCAGTTACCTAGTAGAGTAACTACTCAGGCTTACAGCCCACATTCAAATTAACAATGATACTTCTTAGCCAGCACTCTTCCATCTCACAAATCGTTAAGCGGTGAGAATTATTTATTTTTATTTTAAGTGTAGGCCAGAAATCTGCTAAGGATCTCATAGGTAGGAAGTGGCAGAGAAAGAAGTCATAGTCCGGCTTTATTTCAAATACCTATGATCTTTCCAGATTTCACTGTAATGAATTACATACCCAATCAAACATAGCAGAACAAGTTCTTTTTGAAACTACTAGTTTTGAAATGGTTCTGTGCGTTTAGGCAAGGTTAATCAGATTATCTAATCTGAATGGACTAGTTTCCACACTTAAGAATATAGAAACTCATGGGGCGCCTGGGTGGTGCAGTCGTTAAGCGTCTGCCTTCGGCTCAGGGAGTGATCCCAGCGTTCCAGGATCGAGCCCCACGTCAGGCTCTTCCACTGGGAGCCTGCTTCTTCCTCTCCCACTCCCCCTGCTTGTGTTCCCTCTCTCGCTGGCTGTCTCTCTCTGTCAAATAAATAAATAAAATCTTAAAAAAATATATAGAAACTCAAAATGTCATTTCATCTCAATGCACATTTACTTACACCAATTTACCACTCTGTTTTTCAAGGTTATACCTCACTTTAATACTTTTTTAAATCCTTTTGCCCCCAGTTAACTTCTATCATACACGAAAAAAGTGAAAAACAGCCAGCATTTTAGCACAAGTACAAAACACATGCATATAAGTGGATCACAGGTATATTAGCTCTCCAGAAAATATTACAACCCATGTTGCTACTGAATACATCTGGGCCTTTCAACTGTGGATTACTAACCCAAGCGAATAAAAATTTTTATGTTAATTTGTACTGCAGCGTGCTGTAACCCGAAGATAACCAAAACCAAAATTACCAAAGTATCAAATGAAGCCTACATATTTTGTTGATGTCATATTTGGGTATACACAAGCTGTATCTCATTCATATAAAGCAACCACTGAAGTTTCCTACAGAAATTGTGTAAAAACAACTGGAAGATACTGGTGTTTAGTCTCATTTGTTAAAGGGATTTACATATAGGTTTTAAAAAAGCTTCACTACCCAATTGTTTCCCAGAAGGATATGACTAATCTTTACTTAAAATAATAGATAGGCGAGATCATATTCAAAGTTACATATGGAACTAACATTAGAGCCTAGTGACAAAATTTCCTACGTCGAAAATATAGAAGTAGAGTTAGTATCCTATTTGTAATCTTTTGTAATCTTTCCAAAAGTCTGTTATCTTTCCACACTACGTATCATTTTTATAAAGACAGAATTTACCTCCAAGTCATACCAATTTATGTCTTAATGGTCTTCCAACCTTTAGGTGGAAAAAAATCTCAGGGCCATTATTCTGTTTTGTGGACGAATGGTTTACTTATGTTACTTCATTTTCAGCTTTACTGAAGTATAACTGACAAAAGTGTAGCATATTTAAGTGTACAATGTGATGGTTTGGTGTGTGGACACACTGGGAAAACACTTCCATGGTCAAGTTCATTAACATACAGAATGGATTATTCTACACAATGGTTTAAAAAACTTTTGATTTTTAAATTATAAAATCCAAACAACATGGAAATGCTTAAATAACTTTAAGGCTTTTTTAAAGAGAAAAACAACTCTGATACAGTAAAACGTCTTGTTTCTTAAGAAAAGCTCCCATCCTCTGTAGTTGACCTGAAACCAACACCCATACCCTGATCCTTATGAATTTGAAATATTTTCTAATATCAACAGATTCCATGAAGAATGAGTTCCAAAATGATTCTTCCGAAGTACCTACGTACAAGAATCCTAACTTTGAAAAACATGTTACATATTTCAAAGGATGCTAAATAATTTCAAATTGTCAATAATCTAATTATCAGATATGGTTCATATTTCTTTTAGTAAGTATTTAATGAATCTAGACGTAATTACATATTACAATCCCTATTTAAGAATGCCAAAGAAACCACAGGAATTATAATTATATATAATCAAACCCTTTATTTTGCATAAGAAAATGAATATACATAACTGCCAGAGATTTGCCCAAAGTATTAGTCTTGGCAGCACTTTTTTTTTTTTTTTTTTGATTTGACACTAAAAGTACAGGCAACAAAAGCAACAAATAAGCAAGTGGAACTATATCAAACTAAAATGTTTCTTTTTTTAAAAGATTATTTATTTGAGAGAGAGAGAGAGCAGGAGCAGTGGGGGAGGGGCAGAGAGCGAGGGAGAAGCAGACTCCCTGCTCCCACCCAGGCGTCCCAAACTAAAATGTTTCTGCACAGCAAAGAAAACAGTGAACAAAATGTAAAAGCAATATATGCGATGGGAAAAAAACATTTGCAAAGGCTGTATCTGATAAGGGGCTAATATCTAAAATATATAAGGAACTTATACAACCCAATAGGAAAAAACCAAATAGCTGGAAAGGAAAATAGGCAAAAAACCTAAACAAACATTTCTTCCAAAAAGACATACAAATGGCCAACAGGTATATGAAAAGATGCTCAACATGACTAATTTTCAGGGAAAAGCAAATCAAAACCACAATGATATATGACCTCACGCTTATTGGGATGACTAGTATCCAAAAATAACAAGTGTTAGCAATGTGGAAAAAAAGGCAACTCATGTTACTTCTTGGCCAGAATATAAATTGGTACAATGGATATGGAAAACAGTATCATGATTCCTCAGAAAATAAAAAATAGAACTGCCATTTGATTCAGCAATCCCATTTTTGGTATACTGAAAGGAAATAAAATCAGTATCTTGAACAGATATTTGCATTCCCATGTTCACTGCAGCCTTATTTAGAGTAGCCGAAATATACAGACCTGATAAGCACCCATCAACAATTGAATGGATAAAGAAAATGTGAGATATATATATATATATATATATATATGGATATATATATGTATGTGTGTGTGTGTGTGGCATATAAATTAATATACATACACACAGCCAATGAAATATTAGCTTTTAAAAGGAAGGACATCCTGGGGTACCTGGGTGGCTCAGTCGGTTAAATGTCTGTCTTCAGCTCAGGTCATGATCTCTGGGTCCTGGGACTGAGCCTGAGCTGTCCTTATCCAGGCGGGCTCTCTGCTCAACAGGGAGTGTGATTCTCCCTCTCCCCTCTTCCTCCCCTCCCCCCTCAAATAAATAATATCTTAAAATAAATAAATAAATAAAATAAAAGGAAGGAAATCCTGCCATTTGCGACAACACAGCTGAACCTGGAGGACGTTATGCTAAGAAAAATAAACGAGACAAAGAAAGACAAATACTACATAACCTCACTTACATACAGATTCTAAAAAAAAAAAAAAATCAGAGAGTAGAAAGGTAGTTAACAGGGTTGGGGGTTCAGGAAAAGACAGATATTAATTAGTCAGATGGTATAAACTTCTAGTTATATTATAAAGAGGTTCTAGAGACCGGAAGTAGAGTACCAGGACTATAGTCAGTAAAAATGTCCTGTACACTTAAAATTTGCCGACACGGATCTCAAGTGTTCTCAGCGCACATACACAAAGGGTAACTACTGAGGTGACAGATATGTTAATCAGCTTAACTGTGGTGATCATTTCACAATGTGTATATGTAACAAAACATCACACTGTATAGCTTAAACATAGGCATTTTTATTTACCAATCATACCTCAATAAAGCTAGGGGGGAAAAACATAACAAATGACAGGGTCATTTATCTGGAGCCAGGTGTCCTGAAACCCAGTCCTTGTTTCTTTTCATCGTATCAGGGTAACAGTAATGACAATGTAAAGCAATTTGCAAACAAACAAACAAACAAAAAAAAAACCCAAAACAAACAAAAAACAACAAACCCACAGACAGAATAAAATCAAATATAAGTAGAATAAAACAGTGTTAAGGAGGAACTGGGAAGTACATACGTATTACATAGATATATGCATGTATGTACCCAGAACTACACGGGTTCTAGCTGAGCTGCTTACTCTACCTTCTCTTTGGCCTTCAAAACGCATGCTTTTTTATATGCTCTAGGAGGAGACACGAAAATGGAAATTAAGATACATTTCCATGTTTTGCCATTTAAAATGGATTTTCATTTTAGAAGACTCTGAGTTGTACAACGGTATCGATGAAAAGTCTGGTGATTCTATTCAAAGAATACGACTTGGCTGCCACACAATTCCTGCCCACGGAAGCAAAAGCTCACCATTTAAAAAAGGAAAATCAATTTTCTAGATGGAAACACAATTATGACAACGGTCAGAATTAAATTTCAGAAGCTAGAATTTCGCCATTCCCACACAGGAAAACAAGTGACTGAGAAATTCGAACTGATAAAACCTTTATCTGCCGGATTACAGCTATAATTTGGGGAACCCAGGAAGTTATTCATTTTATCGATAAAGCCCTGTTAGGAATGTTTGTGGGCTGAAGATTCACGTCTCCATCACATTCCTATATTGAAGCCTTAACTCCTAATGTGACAGTATTTGGAGTGGAGCCTTTGGGAAGTAATTAGGATTAGATGATCCCTTCCTAAAATCAAGCTATGATACAGAGGAAGTAACATCTAACTGACATTTAGTAGCCCCACCAAACTTTAAACAAGTGTGATGAGATTGGTTCCTAGGGCACACACACTATATTTTGGTTATCACTGCTCGGAATGGCCTCAGATCATGGTTTAACAATAAGTCTACGTAGAATTTTGCAAGAATAAAAGTCTGTGTATGCACCTCACGTGATACCTTCTTTTTTTTGCTAAAGGGAAGAAAATGATTTACCCTTTGGGAAACTGTTATCTTCTTCGTGCTTCATGGCACCTGAAGACATTGCAGATAAAGCACACACAAAAAAAGGCAGAAGAACTAGACTGTATTTTTAGGTACATTAACTAAACAAATTTGTCTTGGACCAACCAGCTGAAATCTCTCCACCATTTATAGAGGGAGAGAAGTAGTCTGAGTTCAGAGTCACCTGGTCCATTCTCTGCACTGTGTGAGCCCAGAGGGCTGGACATACTTAGTGAAGACAATGAAGCTGATTAGTTGAGGAGCCAGGCTCACAACTCAGATTTCCTTACCTGAATTCGAATCTGGCATTCACCATCAACATGCAGTAGCAGGCTCTAAAAGCCGGTAAGAAATTAGCGCTAGAGAACTTTCTAAGGCATGGCATGCAATGGAAACAGAAGCTAAGGTTACAATGATAATTTCTTTAATAAGAGTCTTCTGGAAAATTTAGATTACCCTAAGATCCAATCTGTCTACACTGAGAAAGTTGCAGAAGAAATTTGCACACAGTTTATTTCCACAAGGATGGCCCAAGATTGAGAAACATGCTTTAGTTTTTGCATAAAAAAATACTAGCTTTTCAATGACAGGAATTTCCTAAAATTATTTCTTACTAAAGAAAACCCCCTAAAGCTCCACCTTTGCAGAGCAAGCCATTGCTAGCTCTTCCAAATCCACACGCAAGAGGAAAACAGATTTCTTATTTGCGAGTTCATCTTAAGTGATATAAATGACACGAATTCTGAGGGGTAAAAAGATAAATTCTGTGGTTAAGTACGTGCCTTACAATTTCTGGTTGACTTCAGCCATATTACAAATGTCAACACCACTGCCCAAAATAATACATATGCCTTATTGTCTTGGTTCTCTTTATAATTCTTTGGTATTTTATAGGTCATATTAACGTTACACCCAGTGACTATCAATAAGAAAGAATAAAGCATCCAGTTCCCAATGCAGTCACTTGAAGAAATAAAATGACACTGAGAAAAGAAGTGTTTACCATTAGTCCCCACTGACATCTTCAGTCACATAATGACAGGAGCCACTGGAAGCTTGTAAAAGACACAAGCTGAATTTCTAATCAGTATAAACTGTAGAGGCTTATGAGGTCTTACTGAAATGGCCTACCTATTGCATTATATTCTGCTGCTACTGTGAAAGCCACATGTCTCTTGGAGTCCCCAAATGCCAGAGGTGATTATGAATTGGGATCTAAGAGGATGTCTGAGACCCACTTTTTTGTTTATGGCTCCATCAGCAAGAAAGTTCTCCTTTGGTTCTACATGAGTAAGTAAATCCAACAGATAATCCAGATACCCTGCACCGAACCCCTGGGGGACGCAGCCACTCCTCTGACCAAACATACCTGAATATTTATGATGCATAAGGCGTGAGGCTGGCAAAAGAGAAGCTGTTCTACCAAGTCAGAGAATGCACTAGTACCGTCCCTCTGGTGAGCCGAGCAGCCCTTCCAGGATGGCTAATGCCTTTCCATATACTCTTTCACGGACATTAATTCCACATCAACAGCAATTTCTCTTATCTATTTATATATCCTACCTTTACATGAATGCACAGGTCTTACTTGTTGAGCATGTGAATCTAAAGTGAAATTAAATCACCGGTCAACAGGCACACAGCTTAGTTAGCTAGTCAAGGAGCTCTTCAACCCAGGATCGTCGGACTCTAAGTCATGTGTTCGTTCAGCTTCCTTTTGGGAAGAGAAAACACGGTCTGGAGGGCTGGTAAGGAACAATGAAGATACTGAAATGATCAGGACATCTGCCAAGTTCTGCCCTTCCCTTCTTGAGGCTACACTGCATAAAAAACACAGGTGACCCTTGAACAATGGGGGAGTCAGGGGTGCCGACCCCACGCAACCAAAAACATTCATATGACTTTTGACGTCCCCAACACTTCACTACTAACAGCCTATTGTTGACAAGGAGCCTTACCAGTAACACAAGCGGCGGGTTAATACATATTTTGTATGTTACGTGCACTATATACTCTATTCTCCCAATAAAGGAAGCCAGAGAAAAGAGAATGCTATTAAGAAAGTCATAAAGAGGAAAAACACATTTACAGTACTGCGCTGTATTTATTGGGGAAAAAAAAAAACACCCCCAAACCCTCCTGGTTCAAACCGGTGTTTTTCAAGGTCAGCTGTAATATTAACCACAAGGAAGAAAGGTAATGAGGGTCATGAAGAATTAGGACAAATAATGGAGGGAATACCTATGATCAAGATATGGTGCTGGGTACGTACACAAGTATTAACTCCATTCATCCTCTTAGTGTTGTTCCTATTTCCACACATGGAGAAACACCCTCTCAAAGCAGCACCAGGATGTAAATCTAGGCCTGTTAGAGTCGAACACGATGCATTGTCACATAGATGTGTTTGCTGTATACAGTGAGGTGCACTCGCTCCTTCTGGCAGACCCATCACCTCAAGGGATGCGGGAGCTCTTCTTCCTCTTGTCAGAGTGGAAGGGAAGTGTGAGTGCTTTCTAAAATTTCCTTATTTCGTCTTCACTGCCCACCAAACCCAGAACCTTCCCTCTAGCTGGTGTGGGCAAAACAATCAAAAACCCACCATTTGCCACTTAACTTTTTCTTTTCCTTAGTTTTTCTTTCCCATTGTCAGGGCAGCCAAATCACGGCCTCCTACCACACCTCTTCGAAAACCTAAGAGGTGAGCTATTCAAACCTGATGACCAACTCTATTACAGCTCGGGAAATTCTCAAATGTCTTGAGCTTCGTGTGTGGAGTTGGTAGTAAGCAGGAAAAGAAGACCGTGTTCTTGATCCTTTCCTAGGGATAACGACACGCAGGTGCTGAGGAGAGCCCGTGCACACCTCCTTCCCCTGGGAACGCTTTATGAACGGCATTCCCTCTGCCCAGCACAGGCATGCTTCCTCTCATCAGTGGTGCACTTGGCCTCATTCTGCAGGTTCTTCTCACAGGGAAGTTTGCTCTTATCTTCCTGACCTTTGCCAATTCCCCTTGATCATCATCCTTTACGGGGCCGATGAGTGCTGCATTATATTCATTTTTATGAGAGATTATATAATTCCCATCCTAGGGGAGAAATATAAACTATAGGAGGACAGGGATTTATCCGCTTTTATCCAATACTGTCTCCCCGAATGCCTAGCAACATTCCTATGTGTAGTAGGGGCTCCGTAAATATTTCTGAATTGATTAATTTGCAAAGTAATCACCTAGGGTTAAGGCCAGACAAATCTGTGCCATGGAACAGAATAAAGTCTACCGGATTCGAAACTTAATTGGGCCAATGTCCCATCCACAGCTATGTCAGCCGTGACCTGCCTTGGCTCCTAAGTCCCCACCGATATGTCATTCTTCTCAATACCAAGAATGCAAAGGTGTATTTTAAAGAATCAATAAGTACATATTCAGACTCTCCCAACACGTGAGATGTTAGAGAAGTACAAAGAAATACAGATCGCGCTTCCTCCTCTCAAAAAATTCCACATGTAGTTGACTAATATGCTGAGAGGAATTTGAGGAAGTGAAAAAGTAGTAACGTCAACTCAAGAGTAACCGAGGGAGGCCACTGAGGCCAGCAGGCTGAGCGATGCCTCAGAACAGACTAGGGGCGTAGAGCTCAATGCTCAACCTGAAGGACCAAAAGTGAGAGGAAAACAGAAGAGGAGGTGCTTTCAGGCCAGAGACACAAGGAGAACATTAGCTATTCTGAAGGAAGGGAAGGAAGCCTGCTTGATACCCACAGAGGTTGGAAAGGTAGTGACAATATTTCCATTACATAGGGAGATCAGAGGAATAAAGGAGCGTGAGCCTTTAGGTGATGTGGGAGACCACAACGAGCCACTTCTGATTCTTTTAATGTTTTATTTTTATTTTATTATTTTATTATTATGTTCAATTAGCCAGCATATAATTCTTAACAGTGGAAAGACATGCTGGAATTTAGGTTTTAGGAAGATTATTCTAACAAGTTTATTTTTCAAGGAATAAAAGTAGAAAAACATGCAGGTGTAGGCAATTGGAGGTTAGAACGGTAACAAACGTGTCTATAGGTGTACGTGCGTGCACGCGTGTGCGCGTGTGTGTGGAGGGAGGGCTCAGTTTTTGTTTTTTTTTAAAGAATTTATTTATTTATTTGACAGAGAGAGACAGCCAGCGAGAGAGGGAACACAAGCAGGGGGAGTGGGAGAGGAAGAAGCAGGCTCCCAGCGGAGGAGCCTGATGTGGGGCTCGATCCCATAACGCCGGGATCACGCCCTGAGTCGAAGGCAGACGCTTAACCACTGCGCTACCCAGGCGCCCCTCAGTTTTTTGTTCTTAACATCAAGTCTCCATGTTTTCAGCACTCCGATATCAGCACATTTAAACTCGCTTCAGTGCACCGAAATCTAATTTGGGGACTCTCACCTCAAGCGGAGAGCGTGGTGGTCACGCAGCGGTTTCTACCGCGGTCTGGGTCCTAATTCTTTAGTCACCTCTTGGCCAATGGCAAGTCAGATGCCACCGCGGTGTGACAGTACCTCAGTCCATGGAAAGATAACATGTGTCAAGCCCTCCCTTGTTCCCAGCTCTACTGATAAAAGATAATTCCGGGACAACAGCAAAAGAAAAAGCAGAAGCCTTGAAGGTCAATTACAACATACGACCCTTTAAATTGAAGTTTCTCTGTCAGCCAGCCAGGGCACGGATGGTCTGAAATGACCGACCTGTTATTTTTCTATAGACTTCACAATTTTTCTTTAAAACAACTCTGATTCAACTCAAGTGACACATTCTCCTTTGACCAGTAATGAAAAGTGCACAATACTTTATCTATTTTCTTGTTACCACTGACTGTTTTACAGACTGGTTCCCCCCCCCCCCCGCCGTTTATTACTAACTATAC